>NC_084626.1:38155858-38215858 GCF_033978795.1 Nerophis ophidion
GTAAGCCAAGGCCAACAGTAAAATTACCGCCATAGCGATGCCGGGTTTGTTTTTCCAGGGATGCATCGGAAAGAACACAGGTAAGAAATAAAGTATTTATTTAACTCAAAACAGGCTAGAACAAAAACACTAGGGCTAATAGGAAAGGGTAAACAAATGGCGCTAGCATGGAGGCTAGGAATAACAAACGAAACCCAAAATATAAGAGGTAAAACAACACAATAGCATGACAGCTAAGAAAAGGCAAATGCATAGCGTGTAAGCTAGCGAGAATATATAAATAGAGCAGTCGTCACTGTTGCACGTAGGCGAATTAGGAACCCAGGCATAACTAACAAAAGGGGCGAGCTTAAATAAGGAAGGTGATTAGTAAAACAGGTGTGCAGGAACAGTGAGTAGCAGGTGAAAACAATATGAAACCATGGTAACAGACTAGACAGGAACTAAGGAGGTCGAACTACAAAATGTGATACAGAAAAGGAACAATAAACAAGAATATGTAAAGTTCCGAGCAGTGGATCGCAACAGCCACATTTCATTCAGCATAACTCAATGTTGCATCCAACCTGACGCACTGCTTTCTCTTCCATGTCCGCACATCACCATCTTTCAGTGCAGAGTGCAATTATATGAGCCAACCTGCGTTACGCAAAAACCATCCATCCATCCATTTTCTACCGCTTATTCCCTATTGGGTTGCGGGGGCGCTGGTACCTAGCTCAGCTACAATCAGGCGGAAGGCGGGGTACACCCTGGACAAGTCGCCACCTCATCGCAGGGCCAACACAGATAGACAGACAACATTCACACTCACATTCACAAACTAGGGCCAATTTAGTGTTGCCAATCAACCTATCCCCAGGTGCATGTCTTTGGAAGTGGGAGGAAGCCGGAGTATATTAGCATTGCTTTTAGTATAAGCTCTAACGCAGACAAACTATTTAGCGGCAGATCGATAGCACACAGCTAAGAAACCCTCTACTGCTTTACTGTAAACTGGCTGCATTGTCCTGCTGCTCCCGCGTCATCGCGTCTTGGTTTGTCGAAATTATTGTAGATTATAAATCATCTGGATTTTATGAGGATTTAGCCATAAATCTAGAAGTTGTTTATCCGTGACATTCAATCAATACCCTGAGACGGAGACAAACACAGGGAGGGAGACTTTTCCTTTTAAACCCCTTCGTGTGCATCATGATTAATTTTTCCTCTAAATGGGAAGACAAGGACATCCTATCAGTCATCATCACAGTGAGAGCAGACTTTGTTAAGTAAGCTATCGTTTGATTTTATTTGTAGTTTGTATTTCTTGTTTAAAGAGGAACATTATCACAATTTCAAAAGGGTTAAAACAATAAAAATCAGTTCCTAGTGGCTTGTTGTAATTTTTGAAGTTTTTTTCAAAATTTTACCGGTCCCGGAATATCCCTAAATAAAGCTTTAAAGTGCCTTATTTTTGCTATCTTCGAAACCACTATCCATTTCCCTGTGACGTCATACAGTGCTGCCAATACAAACAACATGGCGATTTCCACAGCAAGATATAGTGACATTAGCTCGGATTCAGACTCGGATTTCAGCGGCTTAAGCGATTCAACAGATTACGCATGTATTGAAACAGATGGTCGGAGTATGGAGGCAGACAGCGAAAACGAAATTGAAGCTATTGAGCGAATAGCTATTGACGCTATTTGGCCATGGCGTGGGTGTACCTAATGAAGTGGCCCATAGCATGGCTGCCTTATTAGCATCGCCGGTAAAATGTGCAGACCAAACGATCAGGACTTTTGCATCTTGTGACACTGGAGCAACTTAAATCCGTCGATTGGTAAGTGTTTGTTTCGCATTAAATGTGGGTATCTAGTCTCAAATGTACATACAGCTAGCGTAAATAGCATGTTAGCATCGATTAGCTGGCAGTCATGCCGTGACCAAATTTGTCTGATTAGCACATAAGTCAACAACATCAACAAAACTCACCTTTGTGATTTTGTTGACTTAATCGTTGCAAATGCATCTGCAGGTTATCCATACATCTCTGTGCCATGTCTGTCTTAGCATCGCCGGTCAAATGTGAAGACACTCTGGTACATTCAATGGGGGTCTGGCGGCAGATTTCTTGCCAGTGGTGCAACTTGAATCCCTCCCTGTTAGTGTTGTTACACCCTCCGACAACACACCGACGAGGCATGATGTCTCCAAGGTTCCAAAAAATAGTCGAAAAAACGGAAAATAACAGAGCTGAGACCCGGTGTTTGTAATGTGAAAATGAATGTTACCTCGGTGACGTCACGTTCTGACGTCATCGCTAAAAGACCGATAAACAGAAAGCCGTTTAATTTGCCAAAAATCACCCATTTAGAGTTCGGAAATCGGTTAAAAAAATACATGGTCTTTTTTCTGCAACATCAAGGTATATATTGACGCTTACATAGGTTTGGTGATAATGTTCCCCTTTAACACTTAGCAATACTGCTACATGGTGCTTCAGTGTTTCACTAAAGCTGGATCTGCTTAACAGACCTTCTAAAACTTGTAGGTCAACCTCCTTATATTTAGGCTCGACAATATAAGATTCTGTATAATAACTTTTCCTAAAGTAATCGTTGTTGGCTCTCATAAATTCTGCATGATTTGCAATGTTGTTGATGGGGAAGGGATCTGTGTGTTGCAGGGCACAGGTAGCCAGGACAAGCAGTCAGATAATAATGTCCTGTTAAACAGGAGGAAAAAACACATAGAACGTTTCAGTTGTTCACAGACTGGCCGCTTTCATCAGAATTTATTAACAGAAATTACAAATCCACAAATCACTTCATTTCCCATATCTTTTGTCACTTTGAATTATCATGTCAATGTATTTTACTTTATCTTCACCTCTATTTTCATCAAAACACTCAATAAACTATCATTAAACTGTTACTGTATCACTGGAGTTATAATTACCATAACAATACTGTATGTTTTTTTCCCCATATATTTTCACATATCCACATCATCACTCCAAAACATACAATATAGTGCCCAATTAGACCTTATTTTACTGTCTTGTCTTTCTCAGGAATATTTACCTTTAACTTAATGCACTTTTTAGCAACATTCATTTAAGCACTTTACTTTTCTTCATATTATTTTTCTTATAATAGCAGCTTTAAGTTACTGTACTTGAAATGTTCATTGACCATTCCTGAGGGCTTAACTTATATAACCTTGTCTAAAAACAATAAAATAGCATGTAAAACATTTTTCAGAACACACACTAAGAAAACAAGAGCTCTAATTTGGGAGTCTGAATTAGGATCAGAAGTTCCTATACAAACATTGTGACTCACGTCGCCATTTTCTATTAATTACTGCAGCCATACTACTGTGCTCGGCACTGGATTCATTCACAAACACTAACTACACCTTGCAAACACTTTAGAATTAGGCTTCACCATCAAAACGTGCACTTAAAATTATAATGACCATATAGATATCATTCAGTGAGTTGATTCACCAGAACTAACCTGTTAAACAGGAGGAAAAAACACATAGAATGTTTCAGTTGTTCACAGACTGGCCGCTCTCATCAGAATGACGAGACACTTCCGGTCTGCAGGTAATACCATTCAATTAGGAAGAAAATGTCTACTGCCCCCTACTGACCAAGGTGAATATCGACAAATGTGGCATGACAGCTCCAAAAACGAATTCAAACCACAAAATAAAATAAATAAATCAACACAAAAATGTGACACATTATGGGTGGGTCACATGTGGTTCCTACTCTCTATGTCACGCAATGACGTGCGTGGCTAGCTCATCATCCCTCAAAATGGCTGCTCTGTGAGATTGATACTATTTTGATCAGATCTATTTACTTGCAAACTTTGTAAGTCATTCGGTGTCATACATCAGATAGGAGCTTCAATAAAGAGGCAACTTGTTTTTCCACTCCAGAGGTACTTTATTATACTTCATGTATTGTTACTTTATATCATATATTCATCCATCCATCCATCCATTTTCTACCGCTTGTCCCTTTTGGGGTCGCAGATCGTATATTTATTTTAATTTAAATTTACTGTTTCTTCACATTCCTAAATTTGTTTAATTGATTGTTACTTCAAATCATATATTTAAATTATTTGTATTGTTCGAATAATGATGCATATAATATCACATAACTTTTATGCTTAAGGGCCGTTGCTATAGTTATTATCAATTGTGCTGAAATTGTACATTTTCTATCTGTGCAAAGCCAGTCATCTTGTATCAGTGTTTGTTTCCAGAATCGGCCTGCCATGGCCGAACATCGAGTACCGTGACGCAGACAAAGCAGAGACAGAGCGATATCACGAAAATCAGCAGATTTGTATTTCATTAATAGTCATATATTGTCTAACTTGGGCTGTTGAGATTACCTGCTTCCCTCAGCGACAGCCTTAGTGATGTAACCAGGGACCTCCCAAATAATTACAGGCAGCACGTGGGCAGGATTTTAGAGCATAGTTTGGATCTATATGTAGAGTTCAGCCCAAACGTCTCTCCTCATTGAGCCAAATTAAACTCTGTCTCTGCATGATTCCTTGCTTATAGTCTGTTTAATAGATGTCATCAGTGTTTGAACCTGACACTATTTAATTAATTTGACTTTATATACAGGCTTCACGGTGGGACAGGGGTTAGTACGTCTGCCTCACAATACGAAGGTCCTGAGTAGTCAGGGTTCAATCCCGGGCTCGGGATCGTTCCGTGTAGAGTTTGAATGTCCGCCCCGTGAATGAGTGGGTTCCCTCCGGGTACTCCGGCTTCCTCCCACTTCCAAAGACATGCACCTGGGGATAGGTTCATTGGCAACACTAAATTGGCCCTAGTGTGTGAATGTGAGTGTGAATGTTGTCTGTCTATCTGTGTTGGCCCTGCGATAAGGAGGCGACTTGTCCAGGGTATACCGCGCCCTCTGCCCGATTGTAGCTGAGATAGGCGCCAGCGCCCCCCGCGACCCCAAAAGGGAATAAGCGGTAGAAAATGGATGGATGGATGGATGTTATTTATTAAACCTAATCAAATTGAATTAAAATATTTCATATGCGGTAATTGAAATTCACTTTTACTTTATAAACCTAATTCAATTAAAGGTAGATTCACTGTTAGTTCATACAGTGTACTTCATCTAATTCAATTTACATTAAATCCATTGTTACTTCATGCACTTCAAAGGCCTACTGAAATGAGATTTTCCTATTTAAACGGGGATAGCAGGTCCATTCTATGTGTCATACTTGATCATTTTGCGATATTGCCATGTTTTTGCTGAAAGGATTTAGTAGAGATCATCCACGATAAAATTCGCAACTTTCTGTGTTAAGTTAATGTTAAATAAATAAATGATAAATGGGTTGTACTTGTATAGCGCTTTTCTACCTTCAAGGTACTCAAAGCGCATTTGACACTACTTCCACATTTACCTATTCATTGTCACACACACACTCTTGGTGTGGCTAAATTATTCTCTGCATTTGACCCATCACCCTTGACCACCCCCTGGGAGGTGAGGGGAGCAGTGGGCAGCAGCGGAGAAAAGCCCTGCCTCTACCGGAAGTCGCAGATGATGTCACCCGTTTAGGGCTCCTCACATATTCACATCTATTTTTATGGGAGCCTCCAACAAAATGTGCTATTCGGACCGACAATTTCCCCATTAATTTGAGCAAGGATGAGAGATTCGTGTTTGAGGATATTGATAGCGACGGACTAAAAAAAAAAAAATAAAGAGACAGATTCATATGTTTTTAGAGACAGTTACTAGGATAATTCTGGGAAATCCCTTATCTTTCTATTGTGTTGCTAGTGTTTTAGTGAGTTTGACAGTACCTGATAGTCGGAAGTGTACGTCCACGGCTGGGTGTTGACGCGCAGTGTCTCGGGGAAGTCGACGGCAGCTGTAAGGGAGGCGCAAACTCATCTTATCTCCGGTAAGTGCCGACTTTTTAACCACAATTTTCTCACCGAAACCCGCTGGTTGACAAGTGGTCGGGATCCATGTCCGCTGGGATCCACAAGAAAGTTTCAACTCAGTGAATTTATAACAAGGAATCACCGTGTGTTTGTGTGGCTAAAGGTTAAAGCTTCCCAACTCCATCTTTCTACTTTGACTTCTCCAATATTAACTGAACAAATTGCAAAAGATTCAGCAACACAGATCTCCAAAATACTGTGTAATTATGCCATTAAAGCAGACAACATTTAGCTGTGTGTGTGCGTAGCGCTCACACTTCCTAAAAACCCGTGACGTCTTGTGTACACGTCATCGTTACACGACGTTTTCAAGACGAAACTCCCGGGAAATTTAAAATTGCAATTTAGTAAACTAAAAAGGCCGTATTGGCATGTGTTGCAAAGTTAATATTTCATCATTGATATATAAACTATCAGACTGCGTTGTGGGTAGTAGTGGGTTTCAGTAGGCCCTTCAACTGTATTCAAATAAAAGCTGTAACAATGATGATGTCATCTTTCTGTCTTGGTAACGTCACGCTCGAAGGCAACATTTTAGGATGTGTCTCTTGCCTCTTGTTCCCCGTTGGACGCGGTGGGCTGCGTTGCTCTTTTCTCTGAGAACAGAGGCGGCTGTGGGCTGGACACTCCCCTCCATCAATCTCTGTCATAAATCTGTCACAGCAGGAAAAAGGGAACTGCTGAATACAGATTTGTCAGCAATTAATCTAACCTCTATTACCAGGCTGGGCTATCGTGTCCTCTATATATGAGAACAATAAAGCGCTCTAACAAGGCACTGCCTCTACGTGTGTGTGTTTGGAAAAGGAGTGCACGCTTGCAAAGAACAAGGCTGTTTTGTTGCTGAAACGCTATGATTCAAAACTTCCTTCCCTCTCCTCAGCACGAGAACCCACACGAGGCCGCCCGTGTGAGACTGACTGCTGGCTTCTATAATTGGAAATCATTGAGACAGAGCGGTGCCATTAAACCTTGAGGAGACACAGAGGACTTGGCAAGTTAGCTCAGCTAATTGACATTCTGCACTTGATGAGGAGAATGTGCGATGGAAAGGACGCATGTGCACGTGTGGTTTAAGCTATCCAAATACACTGCAACCTCAATTTACGAACCCCTCTATTTGCCAACTTGTCCATTTGCAAACTTTTAGATCAAGCTAAATAGGCCTTTGTATCAAACCATGTCTCAGTGTATAAACAATTCATTCATTCTTTTATTTTGTGTGCTGCTGGGAGCCTTAAAGGCCTACTGAAATGAGATTTTCTTATTTAAACGGGGATAGCAGGTCCATTCTATGTGTCATACTTGATCATTTTGCGATATTGCCATATTTTTGCTGAAAGGATTTAGTAGAGAACATCCACGATAAAGTTCGCAACTTTCAGTGCTAAGAGAAAAGCCCTGCCTCTACCGGAAGTCGCTGACGATGACGTCACATGTTTGATGGCTCCTCACATCCTCACATTGTTTTTAATGGGAGCCTCCAACAAAAAGTGCTATTCGGACCGAGAAAACAACAATTTCCCCATTAATTTGAGCGAGGATGAAAGATTCGTGTTTGAGGATATTGATAGCGACTGACTAGAAAAAAAGAAAGAAAAAAAAAAAAGGGTTAAAAAAAAAAACCCTGATTGCATTGGGATGGATTCCAATGTTTTTAGACACATTTACTAGGATAATTCTGGTAAATCTATTATCCTTCTATTGTGTTGCTAGTGTTTTAGTGAGTTTAATATTACCTGATAGTCGGAAGTGTGTCTCCACGGGTGTCTTGACGCGCAGTGTCTCAGGGGAGTCGACGGCAGCTATGGACGGCACAAGCTCAGCTTTTCTCCGGTAAGAACGGACTTTTTAACCACAAATTTCTCACCGAAACGTGCTGGTTGACATGTGGTAGGGATCCATGTTGGCTTGACCGCTCTGATCCATAGTAAAGTTTCACCTCCAGGAATTTTAAACAAGGAATCCCCGTGTGTTTGTGTGGCTAAAGGCTAAAGCTTCCCAACTCCATCTTTCTACTGTGACTTCTCCAATATTAATTGAACAAAATGCAAAATATTCAGCAACACAGATGTCCAAAAAACTGTATAATTATGCCGTTAAAGCAAACGACATTTAGCTGTGTGTGTGCGCAGCGCTCACACTTCCTAAAAACCTGTGACGTCTTGCGTACACCTCATCAATACGCAACGTTTTCAAGACAAAACTCCTGGGAAATTTAAAATTGCAATTTAGTAAACTAAAAAAGCCGTATTGGCATGTGTTGCAATGTTAATATTTCATCATTGATATATAAACTATCAGACTGCGTGGTGGGTAGTAGTGGGTTTCAGTAGGCGTTTAAGGCGCTGCTTTTTGGGGGAGTTAATTTCCTGTGCAGTACAGTACACATGGTGCAGCCATTTGGGAGAAGCGGATCCTTCTACGTAATATCCTGTTTACACAGTCCGTTAGTAAGTCGCCACTTCTCACTGCTTCAGCGTGTGTTCCTGGTCCGTGTACGTCGCAGCCATCCATTTTTGGTTTGGTATCGAAAAATTATTTGACATGAAACTCAACGGTCCGTCTACCTTCCGTTCATTCTATTTCCAATTCTTAAATGCAAATCAAAAAACACATTTCGGGCCATTGTTTTCTATTTTCATTTCCGAAACAAAAGTTGTACAACTATTTAATTACACTTTTTAAAAACAACAATTGGACTCCTGATGAACAAATATGCTAGCTTTATGCTAAAAACATGCTAAACGCAAAGGAAAAGCTAAAATACTGCTTCTGGTTCAATTTGTCATCACACAGATAACCACACATTTTTGCATTTTGATTCGATGTTTGTGTTTATCTGGAAAAATAAAAATCCACAAAAGGAAAACAGCACAAAATCGAATTTTATGGCAATATTTTAATGAAAATCAACCCTTTTTTGTTTGTTTTCAAATCTGGCAAATGTAATAACTCTATTTTTATTTTGCGTTTCAGAATTGGAAATAGAATGAACGGAGAGTACATGGACCATTAACTTTCTCCTTTTTTGGTTTGATAATAATAAACAAAAAACGGAAAATGCTTCATGATGAGAGAGGGGTTATTGCCTCTGTCTCACAATACGAAGGTCCTGCAGTCCTGGGTTCAATCCCAGGCTCGGGATCTTTCTGTGTGGGGTTAGCATGTTCTCCCCGTGAACGCGTGGGTTCCCTCCGGGTACTCCGGCTTCCTCCCACTTCCAAAGACATGCACCTGGGGATAGGTTGATTGGCAACACTAAATTGGCCCTAGTGTGTGAATGTGAGTGTGAATGTTGTCTGTCTATCTGTGTTGGCCCTGCGATGAGATGGCGACTTGTCCAGGATATACCCGCCTTCCGCCCGATTGTAGCTGAGATCCCCCCGCGACCACATAAGGGAATAAGCGGTAGAAAATGGATGGATTGTGATCTGTTATCCATTATCCAAATTTATTAATGTGTTTTAAAATCCTCCTTCATGAGCTGCTACCTTATTGCGGTGGAGTTTGCGTGTTCCAAGGATCCTAGGCAACGTGGGTCCCTCCTCCAATAGGCTCACCAACCGTAGGAGGGGCCATAGAAGTCGGGTGCTTTGTGAGCTGGGCGGCAGTCTAAGGCCGGGCACTGAGAACGTGGAACGTCACCTCGCTAAGGTGAAAGGAGCCTCAGCTGGTGCGCAAGTTATAGAAGTCGGTCTCACCTCAATGCAAAGCAAAGGCTCTGGAACTAGTCTGAAAGTAAACTACATCTCACAGATTCTGCGCAGCCTGGGGTGCAAATGTCAGGGTGTGGAACGCCGTAAAAAGGAAGTGTAGTGTTTTTGTCGTCGAGAGTAAAAAATTTTTGGGGACATTTCCTGAAAAAAAAAAAAAAAGCCCATTTGTCAATATTCACAAGTACCAAATAATTCTAGTTGCATATTACAGAACACACAGAAGATAATACAAATAATAACAGAAGAAATGAACAAATTAAAAAGATGGTTTGACAAAAACAGACTATCATTGGATCTCAGTAAAACTAAAATAATGCTATTTGGTAATAGTAGAACCCAGGATGGCGGAGTAGAGCATGTCGAAAAACTGAAGCCCCCCTGCATGCTCTAAAAAAAACTAAAATAATCTCTATGCTACTTTGATTTCTGCCATAACTTTTTGTCTTTCATTAACAAGGCTTTGTCATTTTTCGCACACCCGCTACAAAAGTTCAAGTTCAATGAAAAAGGCAACAATGGAATCGGGATCGTCCTCGTCTCAAACACCCGTCGTCACTGAGGCCTATCTTGAGACTTTACTCAGGAAATTTTTTAATGAGGCTGAGGATAGATCCCAAAAGCGATTTGAGCGATTGGAGGAACAACTTGGCTCAATTCATGACACTTTAGCCATGCACGCTGCCGACATTGAAACTGTCCGCAATGAGGTGTCTTCAATTAAATCACGAGTCCATAGCAATGAGGAAGCTATGCTCAATTTCTCCAAAACGCTCACGCAGATTGAGAAAAAAATGACAGATCTCGAGGACAGAAGCAGGAGGGAGAATATTAGAATGATTAACATCAAAGAAGGCGAAGACGGAAATAATGCGCTGTCTTACCTGTCCGCCAACATCCCCAAGTGGTTCCCTGCTCTGGCTGCTAATCCTCCGGAGCACATGCGGGCCCATCGCATCGGCCCCCCGCGCCAATCTGCCCGTCCCAGGACGATGATAGTGAGGTGTCTGCGGTACACGGATAAGGAACGCATCCTGAACGAGGCTAGGAAACATCCTCTTCAGCTCTCCGGGAACTCCGTTCGCTTTGCCTCGGACTACAGTGACGCGACAGCCAAGCTGAGACGACCCTGCTACTCCACAATGTACAGCGCTCGAAAAGCTGGCTTTGAAGCTTTTCTCATATATCCAGCAACTATCAAACTCTCCAAAGGCTCCCAACAACACTTTTTTGACAATCCAGCAGATGCTGCAAAGTTTATCTCCGCAGCCTCGTAATTTCCGCTAAACGTTGGGGTACCCACACAGAGACATGGACATACGACACTTGGTAAGACTATTTTTGTTTGATTTTTTCTTCAGTGAGTCTTTTTCGTCGTGCATCTATGACTTTTTCGTCGTTGTGCATCTGTGCTGGAGACAGGCATGGACCTGTTTACTTCCTGAGTCGTTGTCGCGTCATGTTGCCACGTGACTGTTTTTTCTTTTTTTTTTTCTGTTTTCTTTTCCGAACCTCACTGAGAAAATGGTGTGATGAATGGGAATTATTTAGGAAATTATTTTTGAATTTTGAAGTTGTTCCATATTAAATATGTGATACTTGCCACACTTCATACATATGTGTATATATGTTTGTATGTATATATAAATGTGTGTGTGTGTATGTATATGTATATATATATGTATATATTTTGTTAACATTACTTCTTTGGTTTTTTACTTTTGTGATCGGATATTTAGAAGCTCTTGGGGGGAGCTTTTTGTTTTTCCATGTTTATTTTATTGCCTTCAATTTGTGAGCGAATGTTTCTGTGTGTGTGGATGAGTTATTGTTTATGTGATTGTTTAAATGGTCGAGTTGTTGTGTGCATGTTTGTGTTGTGTGTCTGTGGCCCACAGTCCTTGACCATATGCCCACGTCTCTTGTTCATGTTTCATGAACAAAGTAATCATTTATCTGACCATGATCACACACTCTCTTCCTTTTTTCATGTCCCAACATAGTGAATTTGCAAACAGCTAAAATTATACACAAAGCAAACTATAACCAGCTACCCAAGAATATACAACAATTCTTCTCAACAAAAGAGGAGAAATATAATCTTAGAGAAAAATGTAATTTAAAACATTTGTACGCACGTACAACACTTAAGACCTTCAGTATATCAGTATGTGGAGTTAAATTATGGAATGGATTAAGCAAAGCAATCAAACGATGTACTAATATGATCCACTTCAAGAAACTCTTCAAACTTAGTGTTTACAAAGTAAAAAGAAGAAGACTCACGATAAACATTCTGAACTTATTCATCCATCCATTCTTTCATTCTCAAAATACCCTTACTTAACTCATCGTATGGAATAAAACTTACTTCACCAATTATTTATTTATTTATTTTCATTGTGATACTTATGGAGTATATTGTGAACACATTTAGAACAGGAAGTGAACAAAAGTTTTAGCAACTGTTATGTAAAGGAAAAGGGGTAGGATTTAATAAGCTCTGCTTCTTCCTAATCCTTTTCAAACATGTTGAAAAGAGAAACTGGAAATTGTGATGTATCATGTTGTATGCTTGCATGTTCGAAATAAACTCAAACACATGCAAAGTCTCCAAGGCAAAAGAGTATTAAAAAGTGTCCAGAAATAAATGTGTCCGCCTTCAACTTTCTGAGTCATTAGCTTAGCTTAATTAATTATTGTGGCCACTCGGTGTTGCCGAAAAAACAATTGTTGCTTCATTTCACCATAAGGCTTTTCCAGGCAATTTTTTTTTTATACCTACAATTTTTCTCTTTCTATTTCACCTTTTCTAACACTCTACACGACAAAACAATACAAGTTTGTAAGATTCCTGCAGATATCGTATCGGATCAATATCGGCATCAGCCAATACTCAAGGAATCGCATAAGAACCGAAAAAAGTTAAATGATATCCCTCCCAGGGCACGAATGAAGCGAGAACCACCACTAATAATTTTGTTATCCTTTATTTTGTATTTAGTGATGCCAGCGCTTCTCTCCATCACGTGCACTACTCTACAAAGATACTACTACGCAGTTTGTGTTTGTTATCAGGTTTGTTTTTTGTAACGCTGTCTGTACTGCATTATGCATTTCAGAGAGCTTTAGAGGTACAATGGTTTGCCGTTGGGGTTGTACCTTCAAATATACTGCTTTTGTACCCTTGACACTTGGCTTTTATTTACATTTTTAGTACATAGCACTTTGACCTGAAGGTAGACGCCTACTCCATCCGTATAAATAAAATAAAAATGAATGTGGAAGCAGACCCGAAAAATAAAAAAAAGATAATAAAATAAAAAAATAGGTCCAACAACAATCTCAAAGGTAAAGCCTTGCTGTGGCAGCATAATCGAAAAAAATGAAACTTTATAATCCAGGCTTTTTTTAAGTGTCAAAATATATATTTTATACTCATTCAAATCATGTATTTATTAGTCTCAGGACATAAGCCCAGGCGAAAAGCGGCTATCTACTCTAATGTGTAAGTCAGTAGAACAATGTGGTTTCTCTCAGCCTATCAGTAAAAAAATTTAATGGTGAAAAGGTTCTAATTCATTCTTTCCATTAGCAGTTTGTCAAAATAATAACAAGAATAGCTAGAAAAAAAATTATATATGTTTTTAAAAATGAATATTAGCAACGGTATGATCAATACTGCCCCTGTAACTTCTTAGTATTAGATCGATACACAAATGTGTAGTATCGTCCAAAACTAATGTTAAGTATCCAAACAACAGAAAAAGAAGTGCTCATTATAATTGAACAGTGTTGAGCAATAGTTCGCTACAAGTAGCAATGCTACGTAGCTTAACTACATTTTCCAGTAGCGTGGCAGTAGCGCCTTTACTTTTTGAACTAGATACTTGTAGCTTAGCTATTTTAAGACCCATGTAACTGGGTAGTTTACATTAAGTTTACAAGCTACAAAGAAAGACAATGGACTGCAAATCCGGGCGGGAGGTGGACAAAAAATACGGACATAACCCATAATGACTGGTTGGTGTACGTATGATGAGTCACGATTGCCGAGGTTAGGACAAAACATCACGAACTGTGCCGTAGGAGGAAGATTGGGCTGGTCATGAAAACCAGTAAGAAAATCATAACAGACACATGTACATACTGTACCACATGACAATAAAGGAGTCAAAGAAAGAGGCAAGTTTCAAGCTGACGACTCAGAAAAAAAAATGACAGCGGGATTTTCATTTTCCTTGAGTGATGAAGACGACATCAAGAAAACTCACAATTCGTCTTATTGGCCATATTTAGACACATTCATGTGTTTAGAGAAAACAACTTTTAATTGTTTACTAAGTAAATCAACATCCAAACTGCTCTCAACATACATGACGTCTAACACAAATTTAAGACGCCACATTGAGGTGAGTGGCGTTCATGAAAGGTTTTGTGCACATAAAACACACAGTACTGCTGTTTTTATTTACAGTACGCAGAGAAAATGAATTACACTCAAAGGGTGGGCCAAAGAAAAGGAAAACTAACATAAATACATACGGTGGGATGTAGGGTGTCCCCGGCAAAATGACAGCTAGTTAATAGTAATGGTCTCACCGCTTGCTGTCACCTTGTGGTTTGTATGTTCAGTTTTCCTTTTTTGGTGCAGCAGACCTGGCTCTTACTTTTTGTCTTCCTCCTAAAGGTCCTGCATTTTCCTGTGGGCGGAGTTGTGAGACTTGCACAGCTGTGTCCAATCTTCCTGACACTACTTAAGCAGCACCTCAACAGCTGGATGGCACTTGGCAATTCCACTCCTCGACTCTCCATGTTCGAAGACTTCTATGCTTCCAGAGTTTTTGATGCTAACATTCTTGGCTATTCCCAGTGCCATCCAACTTGGTGCTGTCTGGTACGTTGCATGTGTTGCAACTCCAACCCAAGTCTAGTTCTTTTGGCATATTAGCTTTTTTTCTTTTGTCCACGGTGCTCATTTTGTTTTCTTTTTCGCATCGTCGATTTTTGGTAGGTCTTGATTGTCATTGCAACAAGTACAACGAAACTTTGTTTTCAGCACAAACCTGTTCAAAATTAGACAAACAAACAGTGTACAGAACAAGAACGCGGATGGGTCGCCATGAGGCGCCCCGTAAAAGATGGGAAAAAGATCAACGCTGGGGGAGGATAAGTAAAAAAATACAATCCAGACTGGGCTCCTAAGGGGGCCCAGTTCGGAGTGAGAAAAAATCTCCATAGCAAAGCACATATACATATTACAACATACATCTCGAGATATCTAGCAACAGAGGGAAGGTAGTTCAAGGTCATGGTGGTAGGTCGCAGCTCTCAGGCGCTGACCATCCATTCATCACCCCTACGTGATTAGCGTCGAGGGTGTTGGATTGGGGGACAGGAGGGTGTATGTGTGGCGCATATTTTTTTGGTGGATGTGTGTGTGTGTGTGTATAAGCCCATAGTGTGTTTCTGTTCCGCGGCCTTGATGTATTTGCCGTCGCTAGTCCAAAGTTCACAACAACAGGTGTGTGTCCATGAGAGACAAAAAAGGGAGTTTGTTGTGTCTTCCTGCAGTGATCTTCGGGAGAGTCTCGAAGCCGGGGAAAAAATCCAAGTTAAAATGATTTGTATGCTAGTGAAAATAAAATTTGCTTTTCACTTTAAAATTGTCTATGACTGGTCCTCAAAAACTGCAGGGTAGACCGTCCGATGTAATCCACAGTTCTTCCCGCATCCTCCAAACATTTGTGGCAGCTTTGGGGTACTTTGAAGGCTGCTAGCAACTTCCAATTTGTCGACAAACCAGAGCAACGCTTACTCCAATCAGCAGATGTCCTGTTGTCATAATTCCGAATAGGTGGATAGCTTTACGTCCTCGACAGAAAAGGGTCGCCAGGCACGCTGCACTCCTTCTTCTCCCAAGAGTCCGTCGTGTGTCCAGCAACAACCGCTTCGTCACGACAGCAGGTTCCCCCAAACCAAAGATCTTGTCAATTTTGTTGAGGCCAGTTAAATAGTTCCAATTTTTAGATTTGGAGAGCAGTGCAAAAAGAGGCAACAAGAAAGTTAAGACAAGACAAAATTAAGAAGCGGGCAGGAGAGATAAGGGAGAGGAAAGGGGAGCGTCCACCCTCGATGAGTGCCAGAGAGAAAGTCTTTTGGCATATTAGCTTTTGTTCTTTTTTACACGGTGCTCATTTTGATTTGTTTTTCGCATCGTCAAATTTTGTTATCTCCTGTTTGGATTTTTGTAGTGAGTACTCTTTCCTTTAGTAAAGAACTGTTTTACTCACCTTCCATCTGCATCATTGGGTTCCTCTGTACCACATTTAGATTGCATTGTGACAAATGTAACCGTTATTGGGTTCATTTGATTTTAATTGTACACTCAGTTACATTAACATTTATATAATACATGTGGGCCTACAGATAGAAATGACATTAAATAGAGGGCTGTAGCTTAATGCACGTCAAACTGGGGGTACTCGAAAGTAAAATGGGTGATAATCACCTGTAAATCTTTTCTTATGGGGGTCCCTGGCATATCTTTTCATGTGGGCGTCTGTGGAGTTAGCGAGTTTGAATTAAATATGTAGTGTTGATGGAGCAAGTTACTTTTGCCATGTCACTTGTAGTGTGGCGTCCCCTGTATCATAGCTACATTTGATACAGAGTAACTAGTAGTTTAGGTTAGGACTGGGCGATATATCACGGGTTTGTCTCTGTGCGATATAGAAAAAGACTATATCGTGATATTCGATTATACGTTCTCACGCAGTTGCTTTTAGCTGCTGGCATTACACTAAAGGCTCTTCCCACTCCTTCTCACAGGGAGTAAGCGCTCCTTCTTACACACTTCACATACTGTCACATCATACGTCACATACGTATGAGCCCTCGCGGAGCAAAGAGGTAGCAGACTGGGTAACGTTAGCTGTGATGCTAGCGAAGCCGTGTGAATAGTAATACGAGAGAAAGAAGGTGCTAATGAAGGAAGAATTAATTCAAAAGAAAAAAAGCAGGGTGTCCATCGTCTGGCGGTGGTTCGTCTTCAAGCGGGAAGATGTCGAACAGACAACTTTAATTTGTCAAGTGTGGGGCACAAGCCTCGCTACCAGAAGTAGCATTACTGCTAATATGTAGCATCCTTTGAAAAGTCACCTGCTAATAACTGTTTAATAAATACAGTTTTGGTCAATTGACTTAGTTGTGACTTCCTTCTCTGCATGAAAGTTTAAAATGAGTATATATTAATGCAGTATGAACAAGAATGTATTAATTTAGTTTAGTTTTTATTTGAAGGGACAATGCACAGAAACATTATGCTCAAAGACAGATATGTTCTGTACCAGATTATAGCTAAAAACCTCATTTCCATTTGCAGTCCCTGGCTACCTAAATTAGAGGGATACAAAAATCATGCAATAAAATTATTACAATAAAATCATACCATATCACGCAATCAAATGAAGAAAAGTCATAAAATGCCCTTTCATGGACACATATTTAATATACAATACAATCACATACTTAATATACAATACAACCACATATCATTTTTAATGTGGACACATAGAATCATCATACTGCTGTGATTATGTGTATCAAGTGTCATATTTTTTTAGGCCATATCGTGTATCGCAGGGGTCACGAACCTTTTTGTAAAAAAATAGCTACTTCTTGGGTACTGATAATGCAAAGGGCTACCAGTTTGATACACACTTCAATAAATTGCCAGAAATAGCCAATTTGCTCACTTTACCTTTAATAAATAAATCTATATACAGTATATTAAAAAATGGGTATTTCTGTCTGTCATTCCGTCGCACATTTTTTTTCCTTTTACAGAAGGTTTTTTGTAGAGAATAAATGATGAAAAAAACACTGAATTGAACGGTTTAAAAGAGGAGAAAACACGAAAAAAATGAAAATGTAATTTTGAAACATAGTTTATCTTCAATTTCGACTATCTAAAATTTAAAATTAAACCGAAAACAATGAAGAAAAAAACTAACTAATTCGAATCTTTTTGAAAAAATTAAATAAATAATTTATGGAACATCATTAGTCATTTTTCTTGATTGAGATTAATTTTCAAATTTTGATGACATGTTTTAAATAGGTTAAAATCCACTTTGAAATAAGATTTAAATTTGATTCTACAGATTTTCTAGATTTGCCAGAATATTTTTATTTTATTTTAATCATAATAAGTTTGAAGAAATATTTCACAAATATTCTTCGTCAAAAAAACAGAAGCTAAAATGAAAAATTAAATTAAAACGTATTTATTATTCTTTACAATAAATAAAACAAAAAAGTACTTGAACATTGATTTAAATTATCAGGAAAAAAGAGGAAGGAATTTAAAAGGTAAAAAGGTGTATGTGTTTAAAAATCCTAAAATCATTTTTAAGGTTGAATTTTTTCTCCATAATTGTTTTTCTGAAAGTTATAATAAGCAAAGTAAAAAAATAAAGGAATTTATTAAAACAAGTGAAGACCATGTCTTTAAAATATTTTCTTGGATTTAGACAAAACTATTTGAGTTTTGTCCGTCTTAGAATTAAAAATGTCGAGCAAAGCGAGACCAGCTTGCTAGTAAATAAATACAATTAAAAAAAATAGAGGCATCTCACTGATAAGTGCTGCTATTTGAGATATTTTTAGAACAGGCCAGCGGGCGACTCATCTGGTCCTTAAGGGATACCTGTTGCCCGCGGGCAGCGCGTTGGTGACCCCTGCTGTATCGCGACATATTGAAATATTTAAAAAAGGCCATATCGCCCAGCCCTAGTTTAGGTTAATACATTTTTCAAGCAGCTTGAATAATAGTTTCCGCAGGAAATAATGCACTATGTTACCGCATACGTCAGCAGCTAAATTAAGAGCCTTTGTAACCCATCTTGAAATTATTAATTATTATTGAAAATATTTAATAAAATATATTGAAATTATTATCATTTATATTCCAAATAATATGTTGTGATATATATCGTCAGGAAGCTGGAATATATATTGCAATATAGAATTTAGGCCATATCGTTCAACCCTGGTATACATACTGCTACATTTTGATTGTAAAGGAGCAAAAATTCTTATCAATGAAACGCAGGCAATGTCCTGCAGTGCCACGGTGCTGCCTGCGGGAGACATTACTGACAGCACATTTCCACAACATTTCCTGTTCTTTTTCACCAAAGATATCCTCTTCCTGTTTTTTTCTCCCCTCTTTTCTCTTGCTGTTGCACATTTCACCCTCCATATCTATCTGATGACATTTATGTTCAAGCGGTGCAGGTAAAAAAGATTTGTGTGTCATGTTAGAGCCCCTACTCTCATGTGCACACGCGCACCCTATTATAATTAGTGGCACAGTTCAGTGGAGCAGTGGGCCAGTGCTCAGCTGCTTGGGACAGAATTAGAGTGGCAAGCAGCTGAGCTTCTCCAGGGTGCTATCATGTGACCTATCCCACCCACAGGGCCAAAAGGAGGCAGGATAGAGTTACCACGCGCACTTTCCAGCATGGCCTTATGTGTCAATACTTGTGTTCTGGAGTGCATTGGTCTTATTCTATCACCGCGCCACCAGCGCACTCCAACCTGCTGATAGGTGCACCTTTATTCCACTCATGACTTTACACTCTTTTATGGCCCAAAAACGGGTCACCTGGACACACAGAGGTGTTCCTTATGTAACAAGAGAGCAAATCTGGAAGCTTCGGCTCAAACGCTGAAAAGAACAGCCACTGTGGCACATTGTGTGATTGTTTAAATGCATTGTTTCCTTTCCTAGAAAAGTGTGTGGCTTTTTTTGTTGTTGCTTTTTTTTCAGTGTCTGTCAGCAAAGCAGGTAAGTGTGAAAGAGCTGACCGCTGCAGTGCTCCTCCTCTGAGGTACCTGATGAACGGAAGCAAGTAGGGTTGTACATACAGTGGGGCAAAAATGTATTTAGTCAGCCACCGGTTGTGCTAGTTCTCCCACTTAAAATGATGACAGAGGTCTGTAATTTTCATCATAGGTACACTTCAACTGTGAGAGACAGAATGTGAAAAAAAAATCCAGGAATTCACATTGTAGGAATTTTTAAGAATTTATTTGTAAATTATGGTGGAAAATAAGTATTTGGTCAACCATTCAAAGCTCTCACTGATGGAAGGAGGTTTTGGCTCAAAATCTCACGATACATGGCCCCATTCATTCTTTCCTTAACACGGATCACCAGTTGTTCACCAGTCTGGGGTCTCCGTTGTCGTATTTTACGCTTCATACTGCGCCACACATTTTCAATGATAGACAGGTCTGGACCACAGGCAGGCCAGTCTAGTACCCAAACTCTTTTGATACAAAGCCCCGCTGTTGTAACACGTGCAGAATGTGGCTTGGCATTGTCTTGTCGAAATTAGCAAGGGCGTCCATGAAAAAGACGATGTTTGGATTGCGACATATGTTACTCCAAAACCTGTATGTACTTTTCAGCATTAATGGTGCTTTCACAGATGTGTAAGTTACCCATTCCTTGGGCACTAATACACCCCCATACCATCACAGATGCTGGATTTTGAACTTTGCACCGGTACTGGTACCAAAATATTGGTATCGAGACAAAACTAGAGTGAACATAAAATTCAATTCTACAGTTTAAAATGTTTTGATGTAAACTTTTATATCTTTTACGCCACAAAAGAACACAACCATTCCTGCTTGTGCATATGTCCCTTAGGATAAACACAGTACTTAGAGCCTCGGCACATAGCGCTCAGACTAGATATGTTCAACCTAAAGGCCTACTGAAACCCACTACTACCGACCACGCAGTCTAAAAGTTTATACATCAATGATGAAATCTTAACTTTGCAACACATGCCAGTACGGCCGGCTTAGTTTACTTAATTACAATTTTAAATGTCCCGCATAGTTTCCTGTTGAAAACGTCTCGGAATAATGACGCGTATGACGACGTGAGTTTGTGATGTTATTGGTTGGAGGGTACATATTAGCCCAGCACTACTTACAGCTAAAAGTAATCTCTTTTCATCGCATAATTACAGAGTATTTTGGACATCTGTGTTGCTGAATCTTTTGCAATTTGTTCAATTAACGATGGAGACGTCAAATAAGAATGCTGTTGGTGGAAAGCGGTGGATTGCAGCTGTCTTTAGCACCGAAACACAGCCGGTGTTTCTTTGTTTGTTGTGAAGCTTTAACACA
The DNA here is from genome assembly GCF_033978795.1 of Nerophis ophidion. NCBI lineage: Eukaryota > Metazoa > Chordata > Actinopteri > Syngnathiformes > Syngnathidae > Nerophis > Nerophis ophidion. The sequence continues at coordinate 38,176,789 of NC_084626.1, forward strand.
GAGCAGTCAAGCGAACATGTTTTTCTACGTCAACCAGCAAGTTTTTGGATGGGAAAATTGTGATATTAAGTCGGCTCTTACCGGAGACTTCAGTGGATTACGCGACCTCATCCTGCAGCTCATAAACGCAGCTGTGATCTTGGCTACTCGGCTTCTCTCAGAGACACTGGCGTTTACCGCAGCCATCCGACTTTCAGGTATGACTTTACAATTTCACTGAAATACTATTAACACAATAAGCAGATAAGGGATTTTCCAGAATTATCCTAGTAAACGTGTCTATTTACATCTGAAACTCTCCCACTGCCGCCGCCTGGAGCCGTCGACTTTTATTTTTTTATTTTTATTTTTTTAGTGCTCCAATCTAACTTTCCTCATCCACAAATCTTTCATCCTGGCTCAAATTAATGGGGAAATCGTCGCTTTCTCGGCCCGAATTGCTCTTACTGCTGGTGGCTCACATTATAAACAATGTAAGGATGTGAGGAGCCCTCACACCGGTGACGTCACACGCACATCGTCTGCTACTTCCGGTACAGGCAAGGCTTTTTTATTAGCGACCAAAAGTTGCAAACTTCATCGTCGATGTTTTCTACTACATCCTTTCAGCAAAAATATGGCAACATCGCGAAATGATCAAGTATGACAAATAGAATGGACCTGCTATCCCCGTTTAAATAAGAAAATCTCATTTCAGTAGGCCTCTAAGTCTGTGAGCATGAAATGATAAAGACTATTTTGATGAGTACTTCAAACATCTTTCCAGGCAAAATGAGCAGTCCAGCTGCAATGAATTTAACGCCCTGAGAGCAGCGTCGTAGCAACAAATACTGGGCTCCAATACTATAACTTCCTGAAGAACCCTCCAACCAGGGAAGGGCAATGTGGCCTAAATTCTATAATTTAAAAACATTTTAATTGGTATATAAATAATAACAACACCATTTTAAAATGGGTTAGAAAGTCTCCTACTATAGTAATAATTAGTCATTTAGCAATTGTTTTTCTTCTCGATTGTATTTTAAACTTGTACTTTCAATTACATATTTAATTTTTTCAATACATGCAAATTATCTTGGTTTTATCTAAGTCTTGTTTGGGGTATTTTGAAGGAAAATTTACCAGCGAACACACCAGGTGGAGTCTCTACACTAATCTTCGCACTGGCGTATGCATTGATCTGACTATTGACAGAATAACAACCTGCGCCCTGCCTTTCAGGTAACCTTCTGCGGTTAAGGCAAAGGAGCATGTGGGCTCAAAATAAATTCAGTGAATAATTTGCATTTATAAATAAATCATGCCATAATTTCAACTCCTTATGTTGACAGCCTTAAAAGGTTTGAGTTTGAGTTTGAGTTTATTTCGAACATGCAAGCATACAACATGATACATCACAATTTCCAGTTTCTCTTTTCAACATGTTCGAAAAGGAGTAGGAAGAAGCAGAGCTTATTTAATCCTACCCTTTTTCTTTACATAACACTTGCTAAAACTTTTGCTCACTTCCTGTTCTCAATGTATTCACAATGTATACTCCTTAAGTAATAAGTAATCACGATAAAAATAAATAAACAAATAAATAATTGGTGAAGTAAGTTTTATTCCATACGATGAGGTAAGTAAGATTATTTTGAGAATGAATGGGTGAGTAAAATCAGAATGTTTATCATAGTTCTTCTTTTTTGTACTTTGTAAACACTTCCAGTTTGAAGAGTTTCTTGAAGTGGATCATATTAGTACATTGTTTGATTGCTTTGCTTAATCCATTCCATAATTTAATTCCACATACTGATATACTAAAGGTCTTAAGTGTTGTACGTGCATACAAATGTTTTAAATTACATTTTTCTCTAAGATTATATTTCTCTTCTTTTGTTGAGAAGAATTGTTGTATATTCTTGGGAAGCAGGTTATAATTTGCTTTGTGTATAATCTTAGCTGTTTGCAATTCCACTATGTCGTGGAATTTCAGTATCTTTGATTCAATAAATAAAGGGTTTGTATGTTCTCTATATCCAACATTATGTATTATTCTAACTGATGTTTTTTGTAACACTATTAGTGAATGAAGTGTACTTTTGTAATTATTTCCCCATATTTCTACACAGTAACTCAGATATGGTAACACTAGTGAACAGTAGAGAATATGAAGTGATTTTTGGTCTAGAACATACTTGGCTTTATTCATTATTGACGTATTTCTTCCTACTTTATGTTGTATATTTTTTACATGAGATTTCCAGTTCAATTTATCATCAATCATTATACCTAGAAATTTGGTTTCATTTACTCTTTCAATTTCTATTCTGTCTATTTGTATTTGTGTTTGACTTTCTTTTCTACTGTACCAAATAGCATTATTTTAGTTTTACTGAGATTCAATGATAGTCTGTTTTTGTCAAACCATTTTTTTAATTTGTTCATTTCTTCTGTTATTATTTGTATTATCCACTGTGTGTTCTCTCCTGAACAAAACACTGTTGTATCATCCGTAAATAATACTAACTTTAAACCTCTTGTAACTTTACAAATGTCATTTATATAGAGATTGAATAATTTAGGTCCTAGTATTGATCCCTGAGGTACACCACAGGATATATTTAGCATTGTAGAAGTGTGTTCGCCTAGCTTCACATATTGTTTCCTGTTCGTTAGATAACTTCTTATCCAATTTAAGACTAACCCTCTGATGCCATATCGTTCTATTTTTTTTATTAAAATATTGTGATTAATTGAGTCAAATGCTTTAGTTAGATCCATAAACACTGCTGCCGCACATTTTTTACTATACATTGCATTGGTAATTTATTCTGTGATTTCAATTAAAGCCATTGAAGTTGAAATATTAGCTCTGTAACCATATTGGTTCTCTTCGAGTATTCTATATTTATTTATGAACCTTTCTAATCTGTTATTGAACAGTTTTTAGGTCTATAATTTGTAAATAGATGTTTATCTCCAGTCTTATAAATTGGTGCAACTTTAGCTATTTTCATTTTGTTTGGAAATGTACCTGTTTGAAATGATAGGTTACTAATATACATTAATGGTCCTAAGATCTCATCAATCACCTTTTTTATCGTATCCATATCAATTCCGTTACAATCACTTGAAGTCTTTGATTTACATATTTTCACAATTTTAACTATTTCCTCCTGTGTCACATTACTGAGGAACATGGAGTTGAGATTTCGCTCTATGGTATCATTATAGTCCTCAATTGAAACTGGGTCTGGAATCCTTTCTTCCAATTTTGGGCCAATATTTACAAAGTACTTATTAAATCTTTCAACTACTTCCTTTATGTTGTCATTATGTTTATTTCCATCTAAGAAGTATTGGGGGTAATCCCTCTTAGTAAGGTTACTGCACTTTTTGGGGAATTCACTCGTTCACAATCATTATGAAAGACAAGAACACACTTTTTTTTTTTAGGATTCTAAAGATTTAAAAAAAAAAAAAAAAACGCTTCCAAAATGTGGCTATTGAGAGTCCCATTAGCTGCATTGCCAGCCAACAAGAACGAGCCGATTTAAAAAAAATAAAATGCAAAAACCCCCAACTTTGGTCTTGTCTCTCATTATGATTGTGAACCATAGGCAACATTCCAAAAAAAGTGCAGTTCCCCTTTAATTAGAAGATATACTAATATACATGGTCTGACGTGGATGATTTAGCAAACGACTCTGTGTATCATCAAATTGGGATAACTCTCCTCATAGTACTATCACTTTAAGATTACGCTCTAATAATTTTTACACTATAAGCTTTTACTGTTTCTTAAACTGGCTCATTACAGTACAGCAGTATCTCAGTTTCCGTTATTAATCCGTTCCAAAAGATCTGATAAAGACCGAATCGTACGAAAACCAAATACATTTTTCTCATAAGAAATAATCTAAGTCCAAAAAATCAGTTCCAAACAAGCAAACATATTATCCATAGAGTAATTACAGTTTCAAACACAGAAAACATCACTTTTACCTTTATTGAAAACTCTTGTTAGCAAAGACATTGATGAGCGGATTAGAGAGGCACACAGACGCTAGTACGAATTCTTGCTTCAATCCAATAACATTTCTCACCTTCTATACAAGTTTCGCAAGTTTCTTTGATCCTCTGTTGGGTTATTTCTCAGTCAAACAACAAAAAAAAAAAAACCCACAAAGACTGTCTGAAAGCCTATTCACCCAACAGTTGGGCCATATTTAGAAAGCCATATTCAGTAAACAGCACCAAGACAGGTAGCACATACCATGGTAGAAGGAAGGACATGTACGCAACATTTTCATGCACACAATAAAAAGGAATACAAAATTTCCTTGCAGGGATCTGTCAATGGCAAAAGTCCCTAAACATTTTGACTCAGGGGCCACATTGGGTTAAAACAATTTGGTCAAGGGCCAAACACTTAATATATTTGATATATATAACTAATAAAGTAAGGCAAAAAAAAAAGAAGTATCTCACCGTTCTCCTTTGTAAAGTAAATGTGTACAGCAGATATGGACATTTACATCCACAATATGATTTGGCTGAGCATTTCCGGACAGGATATACACACACACACACACACACACACACACACACACACGTATATATATATATATATATATATATATATATATATATATATATATATATATACTGTATAACGGATAAACCACAGAAACCTCGACTAATATATATATGTATATTATATATATATATATATATATATATGTATACTATATATATATATATATATATATATATATATATACTGTATAACAGATAAACCACAAAAACCTTGACTATATATATATATATATATATATATAGATATATATATATATATATATATACAAACCTCATTTCCGTATTAGTTGGGAAATTGTGTTAGATGTAAATATAAACAGAATACAATGATTTGCGAATCATTTTCAACCCATATTCAATTGAATATGCTACTAAATCAACATAAAGTACTATCTAATCTAATCTAATCTATTTGATGTTCAAACTGATAAACTTTTTTTTTTTTGGTGCAAATAATCATTAACTTTGGAATTTGATGCCAACAACACATGACAAAGAAGTTGGGAATGGTGGCAATAAATACTGAAACAAACACTTATTTGGAAAATCCCACAGGTGTGCAGGCTAATTGGGAACAGGTGGGTGCCGTGATTGGGTACAAAAACAGCTTCCCAAAAAATGCTCAGTCTTTCCCAAGAAAGGATGGGGCGAGATACACCTCTTTGTTCACATCTGCGTGAGCAAATAGTCAAACAGTTTAAGAACAACGTTTCTCAAAGTGCAATTGCTAAAATTTGAGGGATTTCAACATTTACGGTCCATAATATCATCAAAAGGTTTAGAGAAGGCACCATTATTGCTGAAAGGTACATACAGGTTATGGACGCCCCTGCTTATTTCAGCAAGACAATGCCAAGCCACATTCAGCACGTGTTACAACTTAAAAAAAGAGTGCGGGTACTTTCCTGGCCTGCCTGCAGTCCAGACCTGTCTCCCATATATATATATATATATATATCCATCCATCCATTTTCTACCGCTTATTCCCTTTCGGGGTCGCGGGGGGCGCTGGCGCCTATCTCAGCTACAATCGGGCGGAAGGCAGTGTACACCCTGGACAAGTCGCCACCTCAGCGCAGGGCCAACACAGATAGACAGACAACATTCACACTCACATTCACACACTTGGGCCAATTTAGTGTTGCCAATCAACCTATCCCCAGGTGCATGTCTTTGGAGGTGGGAGGAAGCCGGAGTACCCGGAGGGAACCCACGCATTCACGGGGAGAACATGCAAACTCCACACAGAAAGATCCCGAGCCTGGATTTGAACCCAGGACTGCAGGAACTTCGTATTGTGAGGCAGACGCACTAACCCCTCTTCCACCGTGAAGCCCCATATATATATATATATATATATATATATATATATATATATATATATTCATCGTCTGACTTTTTGGTCAGACAATGAACGCTGGCGGGTCGGATCTGGCCCATGGGCCGTAGTTTGGGGACCCCTGGTCAATAGTGTCCTTTAAAAGTGAAGTGGATTATATTCAAAGAGCGCTAATTTCTCTATTGACTCAAAACACTTCCAGTTATGAAACCCATTATCTACATATTTAAGCTACATTCAAACCAGTGTGGTTGGCACTGGGCGCAGGTGAGTAGAGTGCGCTGCTCAAAGACACAACAGCAGAGACTGGGATGACAGAAGCAGGTATCGAACCTGGAACCCTCAAGTTGCTGGTATCTACACCAAGTGTAGATGGTCATACTTTAGTATGGGTAACATATTCACCATTAATTAGTTGCTTATTAACAGGCGTGGCGCAGTTGGGAGAGTGGCCGTGTCAGCAACCCGAGGGTCCCTGGTTAAATCCCCACCTAGTACCAACCTCGTCACGTCCGTTGTGTCCTTGAGCAAGACACTTCACCCTTGCTCCTGATGGGTGCTGGTTAGCGCCTTGCATGACAGCTCCCTCCATCAGTGTGTGAATGTGAGTGTGAATGGGTGAATGTGGAAGTAGTGTCAAAGCGCTTTGAGTACCTTAAAGGTTGAAAAGCGCTATATAAGTACAACCCATTTACCATTTACCATTACCTTAATTAGTCATTATTAAGTACTTATTAATGCCTTATTCTGCATGGCCTTATTATACAACCAGTGAGCCATAACTCTTCCCTTAATATCCTCAGAATTATTACTAATTAGTAGGGGTGTGGGAAAAAAATCGATTCGAATGCGAATCGAATCGTTTATGTTGTGCGATTCAGAATCGATTTAAATTTTTTAAAAAATCGATTTTTTAATTTTTATTTAAAAAAAATATATATATCAATATATATTTTTTAATCAATCCAACAAACCACTACACAGCAATACCATAACAATGCAATCCAATTCCAAAACCGAATCTGACCAAGCAACACTCAGAACTGCAATAAACAGAGCAATTGAGACACAGACACGACACAGAACAAACCAAAAGTAGTGAAACAAAAATTAATATTATCAACAACATTATCAATATTAGTTGTAATTTCAGCATAGCAGTAATTAAAAATCCCTCATTGACATTATCATTAGACATTTATAATTAAAAAAAAAAGAACAATAGTGTCACAGTGGCTTACACTTGCATCGCATCTCATAAGCTTGACAACACACTGTGTCCAATGTTTTCACAAAGATAAAATCAGTCATATTTTTGGTTCGTTTAATAGTTAAAACAAATTTACATTATTGCAATCAGTTGATAAAACATTGTCCTTTACAATTATAAAAGCTTTTTACAAAAATCTACTACTCTGCTAGCATGTCAGCAGATTGGGGTATATCCTGCTGAAATCCTATGTATTGAATGAATACAGAATCCTTTTAAATCGGGAAAAAAATCATTTTTGAATCAAGAATCGAATCAAATCGAAAAAAAAAATCGATATATTATCGAATTGTGACCGCAGGAATCGATATTGAATCGAATCGTGGGACACCCAAAGATTCACAGCCCTACTTATTAGTGTCCAAATAACTATAAATTAAATATTTGTTACTTAGAATATGTCCCCATAAAGTGTTACCGTGTACATCGCTGAGTATTTTGGTATAAAAAGGAGTGTCCAGATCTGTCCTTCTCCAAATCATTCATTATTATTCAAAACTCACAAGTAGATACTGTGTGGAAAAAAAATCACCTTTTGCAAGCCGTCTTCACCAGTGTCAAAAGTGTGTATACGTGTTGGCAGAGGGCCTGGTGTTTGGAGAGTGTGTATTGCTGAGCCGTGACCATTTACAGCGGAGTAACATGAGGAGCTTGTCCCTCCTACACACTAACTCTAAATGCAGAAGCACAGCTGTTTTTCCACGTTGAAAAAAAAGAGAAATACAAGCAGCGTGCTTATAAGTTACAGGTAAGGGAATTAACCCACAAAGGTCTGAGGCCAAAGCTGAGGTCATTTGCTCTTGTCCGCATGTGCATGGGGGAAGACGGCAGGAATTAGGTAATATTGACACGGTTGTTGCGACTCCACCCTTCCAACAATACCCAGATCAATGTGCTGGATCAATAGAAGTCATTGACAATGACTGAACTTCTCATGTGGTCAGCTGAGGAGAAAATTCACAATTTTTCAGTGGCGTGTGTCTTGCATCTACGCTCATTTATCAAACTGTCCCAAATGATAACACACACACACACACACACACACACGCACATGGATGCACACACACATTCAAGCATGCATGCACCGCAGGGGGAAGCTTGCTCCACTGACATGGCATGATTGGTCACTTCCCCCCCACCTCTCTCTCTCTTCCTGCTGAAATAGTTTTAACAAAAGGGGGGAGGGTTTGTGCAATTGGGGGAGGGGATGTATGTGGTGCTCTGTTGTCACTAGGAGAGGGAGGGAGCTGCCGGGCGATCAAGGGAGTGGAGGAGAGAAAGATATGGTCCCACAAGAGAGTCCAAGCCACATACACACAATTTACACACACATTCGTTCTCTCCCTCTCTCGGTTTTGTGGAATAGTGGATTAATTTTTCAAATCAAGCAGATGCATGATCAGGTCAGTAAAGCTTTGGCTGTTCATGTGGTATGTCGTGTATGTGTTCTGCTTGGCATGCCTGGCATTCTCACCAGCTTGTCCTGTATAGGTGATTTCAGGGGAAGAGAATGGGTCCTCAAGGATGGCTCCTAAAAGTCATGATTTTTTAGACATTCTTTCACGTGTTCGCTCTTGCAAATTGTTCTTCCCCCTCATCTGTTTGATTTGAGAGCTTTGCAGTGCTTGCGAGCTTTAGCGGACTCAAACTTGTCCGTTTCCGTATACCATTCAAACTATTTTGAATACACAGGATAAGGAGGTCTGTTTCTATTTGTTGACCAGTTAAACTTTGACCATGGGTAGGAATTGACGAGCCGATCTTTTAAAGTGTCTGACGCCTCTGACATGTGTGCGTTCCTCAGGTGTCCCAGCTGCCTTAAGGTGTGACATGAACCATGGAAGGGTGCAGAGGTCCGCTTACTAGCTCACCTCGCAGCCGCCTGACTAGCCGGAGCCCAGGGGGATCCAGCAGAATGCAGCTGGGCTCTCACTAGCACCGAGTGGACCCTGTCCTTTCGCACGTGGGGCCAGGGCTGCAGAATGCTCAGTCCTGTCACCCCTTACAGTAAGTCTGCATGGATATCAAGCACTGGAATAGAATATAATGGACTTTATTGTCATTATATTTGCATATAACGAGATTAAAGACTCCAACTTAAGTAGTGGGAACAAATATGGGATGAAATAAATAACACAAGAGGTAATAAAGGAAAAAACTAACAATTGAAATAAACAGACTACTATCCAATGAAAATAATAAGCAATCCTGTGTAATATACAAAACACTATAGAAATACAAAATACTGTACAATATACAGAACAAGACAAGAGTACCGAAGTAAGAAATAACAATCAGTGTCGGACGTATTGCACTCGAAGGGTAGTATTGCACAGTAGGCTATTAGGGCATGATATTGTATAGGAGTGAATTATTATTATTATTATTATAAGTTAGAGTTCATAATGGTGACAGCTTTGGGAGAGAAGCTGTCTCTGAGCCTGTTTGTAGTATCTAGTACCTCAGTCCGTGGCAGCAGAGGGCAACAAGTCCGGGGAAGTCCTGTAGCGAGGACAGACGTGCTCATGGATTTTACAGCTGAGTCTCCAGGCTTTGTATTGAGGAATTTCACAGAACTTGTGCAGCCTCCGTGTGACTATAGCGCGAGTTTGTTTAGACGCTCCTTCAAGATAATACCCTTGTCTGTCCTCTCATGCATTCACAACTTGGCAAAAACAAACAATTCATATTGCTTAAACTATTCACTAGTGTATTACAAACTCAATTTATACAGTAGTACCTCAGTTTTTGTTAGTAATAGTTCCAAAAGGCCTGACAAAGACCTAATGGTGCAAAACCCAAGGCACATTTCCCCCATAATAAATGGTATCAGATAAAATAATATTATAAATCCATTGATTTTGTTAACAAACGTCCAAAAAGAGAGAATATAGAGAATCAATATACAGTAGTTTCACATTCAGAAAACAATGTGAAACACAAATAAATGAGGATTTAAATGGATTAGTGAATACTGTTGTTGGCAAAGACTGCGATGAACGGAGAGGGAGGGAGAGTGAATGCCACCGTTGTACTTTGCTTCTAGTTCATTCTTGAATTAAATAGTGTTGCTTGTCTTCTTTATAAAAAGTGCTGACATTTGAAAATTTCTTTGCCCCTATGGTGACTTATTTTGAGACCATACTCAATAACAAAAGCATAATGAGTTTGTTACCTGTAATGTTTGCTGTACAATAACCGTGACGGAATACGTAAACTGGGACCAAATTTGGGTGGAAATGTACATTTGGCAGAACATGAACACGTATGATGCATAAACTAATGATAAAGAACAAAAGAGGCAGCCTGTGCATTCATTATAATCAATAGCTTACATCAGGTTACCCAATAATAAATAATAAATACGTTTGCAAAAACCTGGTGTAGGTGAACCATTCTTTCCTCAACGTGTGTTTCTTGTAGGGCCCAATGTCAAATCAGATGCATTTTAGTAGTGCAAAAACACACCAGAATGCAGCACTCCCAAATAATTGTGATAACCAGAAGAGGCTACTCCCCAGCCTGATGAATATGCTTCTATTGATTGACTGTGTATTGATTAGGGCTAGCTTTAACAGGATTACGCCGCCAACCTGATTGGAATAATGCTACCTGGATTTATTTGTGCATTTTTGTGAAGGAAAATAAAAATAAAAGGAGTGGGGTATCTTCAGGGAATGTAGGGTCTTATTTTAGGCCAGACCCAAGTCGTGGTAGCATGCATTTGTCACATTCCTCTCTCCGAAAAAGTCTCTCAGCTTCTTGTTAGATTTCTGATCCTTTATTTTTAACACTGCGGCTATTTTAATTGCTTCTTTGTCGCATGCACGAGCGAGTCCAAATATTATTCTCATTACCGGCTGGGTTGACATCAACAGTCTGATGTTAGCCCGTTTTAGTGGCCGGTTACCAGGGTGAAGCGATTGTGTGAATGTAAACTGGATCGTTAGTAAGCTGGTGTCAACAGCCTCTCATTAGTCCTGCACAGAAGCACCCATTAACATGCCCTTAGCCTCCACACACACACACACACACACACACACACACACACACACACACACACACACACACACACACACACACGCACACACACACACACACGCACACAAATTAGGCTTCTATCATAATTAAAGCACGGAATTGTAGACCTCATTAGGTGTTTTGGCGAAAACGTGCGCTGGTGGAAGGAGGGAAAAGAGCAAAGTGAAGGGCAGATGGAGAGGACGTGAGGAGGGACTGGTCAGCTGCAGCCTGATATATGAGTGGACACAATAAGCAAAAGGGGGCTAGGCCAGCCTCTGCCACATGTGTGTGTGAGAGCTGAAGGACTGGGGGGAGGGGAAGACTGACCACACAGGCTCGGACACAGTCGTCTTTTACAATACTGCAAAGAGAAGGAGCCAAAGTAGAAAACAGAAGGGTCATGCATGTTTGAATGAGCCTCTTTATGCTTCTTTGAATTGTGATGTCGTCTCAAATGGAAGCCATGAGAGAGGCATTGTGTAAATCCTGCAATGATATAATAAAGTGGACTGTGTGCTGTGCAGGCTTGCAGCAAAACAAAGTAGGAGGAAAGTTTTTCCTCCCCAAAACTGCTCCTTTTCTTTGCTGCATGTTGGACTCTGCTCACTGCTTACATAACAATGCAGCACCCTTTCAAGGAGATAAGGCTGCAGCCAGCAGTGACGGGAATGCTCCATATCCCGTCGACATGTTTAACACGTGTCCACACTGCAGCGTCAACTGTTAACCGGCAGAAATGAGCCAGTAATGTGCATACAGCTGACGCGGTCATTCATCACCAGCGCTGTGAGCAAGTACAGTGGTAAGAGTGGACAGTACATGCGCGCCGTATGGACAGGGAGAAAGGATATGCGCTGTGTAAATAGATCGCAGGTTAGATTCCTGACATTCCAGCAGGCTGACTCATCTGAAAGATGACCAGGAGCATGTTTGCCAGTTGAACGCTGCACTGAAAGACACACTTTAACCAGTTCGGATTGTCTGTCTGTGTTCCTGCTGGAAATGGAAGACTTTGTTTATTGGGAGTGGAGCACAAGCAACAACAGGCAGTGTGTGTGCGAGCGTGTGTTTTTCCCTTCCACAGCCACTTCTGATACTTCACAACCCCCAAAAATCCCATTCCTACTAGGACCCTTCCCCCACATCTACTTTCATCTAATTGGCCCCTAATTACTCAAACTGACCATGCAGTGGACCACGAGTCGTGCAAACTCTGGCAAACATTCACGACTTGCATCATTTGTGTTCTTCTTCACTAAGGATAACATAGAGGGAGATAATATATCACATTACCTGATTTTGCATTGGTCCAGCTGCGTGCATCAATCCTGGACCATCTAATTATTGGATCAATCCCATTTAGGATTTATTTGCTGAACACGTAGCAACACAATTACTTTGATTGACGACTACTACGAGTTTAATAGTTTAAGAGACACTCTCCTGTTTGGAGTGACTTTGTTAACTTTTTCCGTCTCCTCCTGCCTTAAAGGGGAACATTATCACAATTTCAGAAGGGTTGAAACCCCAAAAAATCAGTTCCCAGTGGCTTATTTTATTTTTCGAAGTTTTTTTCAAAATTTTACCCATTAAGGAATATCCTGAAAAAAGGCTTTAAAGTGCCTGATTTTCGCTATCTGTAAATCCAGATTCAGACTCGGATTTCAGCGGCTTAAGCGATGCAACAGATTACGAATGTATTGAAACGGATGGTTGGAGTGTGGAGGCAGATAGCGAAAACGAAATTGAAGAACCAACTGAAGCAATTGAGAGAATAGCTATTGAAGTCATTCAGCGATTGCCTTCTAACCAACGAATGCATCTTTTGACCACGGGAGCAAATTCAATCCGTCAATTGGTAAGTGTTTGTTTGGCATTAAATGTGGGTGGAGGCAAAGGCTGGATGCAAATATAGCTACAAATGTACATACAGCTTGCCTAAATAGCATGTTAGCATCGATTAGCTGGCAGTCATGCTGTGACCAAATATGTCTGATTAGCACATAAGTTAATAACATCAACAAAACTCACCTTTGTGATTTCGTTGACTTTATCGTTGGAAATGAATCTGCTTTGAGTGTCGCTGAATATCCACACATTCTTGCCATTTCTGCCATGTTAGCATTGATTAGCATGCCGTGCTAATCAATGCAAACTCCACGTTAGACAACTTGAATCCGTCCCTAATCGTGTTGTTAAACCCTCCGACAACACACCGACGAGGCATGATGTCTCCAAGGTACGGAAAACAGTCGAAAAAACGGAAAATAACAGAGCTGATTTCACGGTGGAAGAGGGGTTAGTGCGTCTGCCTCACAATACGAAGGTCCTGCAGTCCTGGGTTCAAATCCAGGCTCGGGATCTTTCTGTGTGGAGTTTGCATGTTCTCCCCGTGAATGCGTTGGTTCCCTCCGGGTACTCCGGCTTCCTCCCACTTCCAAAGACATGCACCTGGGGATAGGTTGATTGGCAACACTAAATTGGCCCTAATGTGTGAATGTGAGTGTGAATGTTGTCTGTCTATCTGTATTGGCCCTGCGATGAGGTGGCGACTTGTCCAGGGTGTACCCCGCCTTCAGCCCGATTGTAGCTGAGATAGGCGCCAGCGCCCCCCGCGACCCCGAAAGGGAATAAGCGGTAGAGAATGGATGGATGGATGGATGATTTGACTTGTGCGTGTAATGTGTTTGAGAAAATGGTGGATGGCTTCCCATTGTAACGTCACGGGTGAAAGGTCATCGCTCCGACAGCGAACAATTAAAAGGTGTTCAAATCGCCAAATTCACCCATTTAGAGTTCGGAAATCTGTTAAAAAAACATATGGTCTTTTTTCTGCAACATCAAGGTATATATTGACGCTTACATAGGTCTGGTGATAATGTTCCCCTTTAACACCTCCCATAGTCTTACTTCTTTCTATCCCCGCCTGTGATGTCATCTCTTTCAATAAATAAATTACTTCTAAGACTTACACAATTTGATCTTTCACATGCAATGGAAATTGAATTAATCTGTTCTGGGGTCAAACAAAAACATTCATTAACAATGAGGTAATTTTTGTGAGTTGTTAACCCAGAAAAACTATAGCATATTTGGGGTAGAAACAAATAAAGAACACACCAAGTGAAGCTGGTTGCCAACAGTCATTTGAAAAATCAAATGAGCACCCATTGAAAAACAAAAGTATGCATCCCGTATATAGCCTAAAAGAAACACACGTCATCTCGCACTACTGAAAACTCAGAAATAGTCAGTAAAATGTTAATTTAATTTACAAATGGCAAGGCCCTTTTTATATATTATAGGGCAAATATATTCCCAGTCTTTCCTGCTCAATGAGAGAATATGGCATACAAGTCGCGGCGCATGCTGGTCAACACACACATACACAGCACTTGCAAGCAGAAACATTGTTAAGACAGAGAAGGGAGAATGGTCGTATTTTGGCTTTAAACCTAATGATAAAGGTGTAGCTATAAACACTGAAGCGTTGCTCTGCAAACGATGCTTTTAAACATAGCAAGCTGATAGCTACCAAGCGCCTATTATCTCTCCGTCATGGTTTAACTACTTTTAAATCACTAATCCTTGCCTCCATGGCGACAAATAAACTATGTTTCTTACAAATATCATCCCTGCAGGACGATGAATAGCTAAACATGTTTCGCTACATGCCATAGGATGATACAATAGTTCACCACTAACAGCAAGCGAGCCCTTATCAACGTAAACGAAAGGATGGGTCTACACAGATATTGATTGTAAAAATATCAAGTACAAGAGACATAGCTACAAAACCCAAAACCAGTGACTTGTCAGACCACAGAACACTTTTCCACCTTGCATCAGTCCATTTTAGATGAGCTCGCGCCTAGCGAAGCAGGCGGGTATTCTGGGTGTTGCTGACGAACGGCTGTGTTTTGCATAGTACAGTTTTAACTTGTACTCACAGATGTAGCAACAAACTTTAGTTACTGACAGTGGTGTACTGAAGTGTTCCTGGGCCAATGTGGTGATATCCTTTACATACTTATGTCGGTTTTTGATGTAGTAAAGCCTGAGAGATCGATGGTCACAGGCATTAAATGTTGGTTTTTAGCCTTGCCGCTTACATGCAATGATTTGTCCAGATTCTCTGAACCTTTTGATGATGTTACGGTCCCTAAAAGGGCTCTGGAACCAGTTCTCTCGAGAGGGACTGGACTCTCTTCCACTCTGGCGTTGCCGGCAGTGAGAGGCGACGGGCTGGAGTGGCAAATTCTCGTTGCCTCCCGGCTTAAAGCCTGCATGTTGGAGTTCAACCCAGTGGACGAGAGGGTAGCTTCCCTCCGCCTTCTTGTGGGGGGACGGGTCCTGACTGTTGTTTGTGCTTACGCACCAAACAGCAGTTCAGAGTACCCACCCTTTTTGGGTACACTCGAGGGAGTACTGGAAAGTGCTCCCCCGGGTGATTCCCTTGTCCTACTGGGGGACTTCAACGCTCATGTTGGTAGCGACAGTGAAACCTGGAGAGGCGTGATTGGGAAGAATGGCCGCCCGGATCTAAACCGGAGTGGTGTTTTGTTATTGGACTTTTGTGCTCGTCACGGATTGTCCATAACAAAAACCATGTTCAAACATAAGGGTGTCCATATGTGCACTTGGCACCAGGACACCCTAGGCCGCAGTTCCATGATCGACTTTGTAGTTGTGTCATCGGATTTGCGGCCTCATGTTTTGGACACTCGGGTGAAGAGAGGGGCGGAGCTTTCTACCGGTGGTGAGTTGGCTGGGATGGTGGGGGAGGATGCCGGACAGACCTGGCAGGCCCAAGCGCATTGTGAGGGTCTGCTGGGAACGTCTGGCAGAGTCTCCTGTCAGAGAGAGTTTCAACTCCCACCTCCGGAAGAACTTTGAACATGTCACAAGGGAGGTGCGGGACATTGAGTCTGAGTGGACCATGTTCCGTACCTCTATTGTCGAGGCGGCTGATTGGAGCTGTGGCCGCAAGGTTGTTGGTGCCTGTCGTGGCGGTAATCCCAGAACCCGTTGGTGGACACCAGCAGTGAGGGATGCCTTCAAGCTGAATATGGAGTCCTATCGGGTTATTTTGGCTCATAGGACTCCGGAGGCAATGGATGGGTACCGACGGGCCAAGCGGTGTGCAGCTTTAGCAGTCGTGGAGGCAAAAACTCGGACATGGGAAGAGTTCGAGGAAGCCATGGAAAACGACTTCCGGACGGCTTCGAAGCAATTCTGGACCACCATACGCCGCCTCAGGAAGGGGAAGCAGTGCACTACCAACACCGTGTATGGTGCGGATGGTGTTCTGCTGACTTCGACTGCAGATGTTGTGGATCGGTGGAGGGAATACTTCGAAGACCTCCTCAATCCCACCAACACGTCTTCCTTTGAGGAAGCGGTGCCTGGGGAATTCTGTGGTGGGTTCTCCTATTTCTGGGGCTGAGGTTGCTGAGGTAGTTAAAAAGCTCCTCGGCGGCAAGGCCCCGGGGTTAGATGAGATGAGAGTTCCTTAAGGCTCTGGATGCTGTGGGGTTGTCTTGGTTGACAAGACTCTGCAGCATTGCCTGGACATCGGGGGCGGTACCTCTGGATTGGCAGACCGGGGTGGTGGTCCCTCTCTTTAAGAAGGGGGACCGGAGGGTGTGTTCCAACTATCGTGGGATCACACTCCTCAGCCTTCCCGGTAAGGTGTATTCAGGTGTACTGGAGAGGAGGCTACGCCGGATAGTCGAACCTCGGATTCAGGAGGAACAGTGTGGTTTTCGTCCTGGTCGTGGAACTGTGGACCAGCTCTATACTCTCGGCAGGGTTCTTGAGGGTGCATGGGAGTTTGCCCAACCAGTCTACATGTGCTTTGTGCTCAGAGAGTATGGGGTACCGGACTGTCTTATTGTGGCGGTCCGCTCCCTGTATGATCAGTGTCAGAGCTTGGTCCGCATTGCTGGCAGTAAGTCAGACATGTTTCCAGTGAGGGTTGGACTCCCCCAAGGCTGTCCTTTGTCACCGATTCTGTTCATAACTTTTATGGACAGAATTTCTAGGCGCAGTCAAGGCGTTGAGGGGTTCCGATTTGGTGGCCGCGGGATTAGGTCTCTGCTTTTTGCAGATGGCGTGGTCCTGATGGCTTCATCTGGCCGGGATCTTCAGCTCTCGCTGGATTGGTTCGCAGCCGAGTGTGAAGCGACCGGAATGAGAATCAGCCTCTCCAAGTCCGAGTCCATGGTTCTCGCCCGGAAAAGGGTGGAGTGCCATCTCCGGGTTGGGGAGGAGACCCTGCCCCAAGTGGAGGAGTTCAAGTACCTAGGAGTCTTGTTCACGAGTGAGGGAAGAGTGGATCGTGAGATCGACAGGCGGATCGGTGCGGGGTCTTCCGTAATGCGGACGTTGTACCGATCCGTTGTGGTGAAGAAGGAGTTGAGCCGGAAGGCAAAGCTCTCAATTTACCGGTCGATCTACGTTCCCATCCTCACCTATGGTCATGAGCTTTGGGTCATGACCGAAAGGATAAGATCACGGGTACAAGCGGCCGAAATGAGTTTCCTCCGCCGGGTGGCGGGGCTCTCCCTTAGAGATGAACTCAAAGTACAGCCGCTGCTCCTTCACATCGAGAGGAGCCAGATGACGTGGCTCTGGCATCTGGTCAGGATGCCACCCGAACGCCTCCCTAGGGAGGTGTTTGGGGCACGTCCAACCGGTAGGAGGCCACGGGGAAGACTCAGGACACGTTGGGAAGACTATGTCTCTCGGCTGGCCTGGGAAGGCCTCGGGATCCCCCGGGAAGAGCTGGACAAAGTGGCTGGGGAGAGGGAAGTCTGGGCTTCCCTGCTTAGGCTGCTGGCCCCGCGACCCGACCTCGGATAAGCGGAAGATGATGGATGGATGGATGGATGGACGTCAAGATTTTTTTATCATCACACAATGTGTTTTCCTTAGTGAAGAAGAACACAAATGAAGCAAATCATGAATTTGTACGAGCTTGCATTGTTAAAGGTGAAATTTTGGCGGGAATTTTGCCTATCGTTCACAATCATTATGACGATCATTATGAAGATGGATGTTATATATTTTTTGCATTTTAAATATTAAATAAATTAAATCTAAAGTCTGCTTACAATGGAGCCCATGGGAGCCGTGCAATTCCTCCTACAAAGCCCTTAAAAAAACATCCAAACACCTCCATTAGGGTTTTATACATTGTGATATAAGTTTATTCGTAATTTAGTAACATGCACATTTATTTATCGATTTTCTGTTATTTTATTGAATCCTGTCCAGCCACTCAGGCACATCATATTGTTGATGTAGATGCACATATTTGCTGTACAGATTTACTTTGCAATAGACAAGTGCGGGATACTTCTCTTGTTGCCTTATTTGTATTTGGCTTTAATAAATTGATTTATATTAATGTTTGGCGCAGCCGGACCAGAGGAGGAGGAAATAGAAAGAGGGGGAAAAAAAAGACAGAGGGAGAAATTGCAGGGACAAGAGCGGGAAAAGATAGAGACACAACAACAACAACAAATTTGATACGAAAAGTGATAGCAAAGAACCAGTTAGTGAAGTAAATAACACACAAATGACAATGAACATTATTGCACTACAAATGGAGCAATAAAAATACCAATAGCAACAGCACTATTGATAATTAGTAAAAATAATAACCTCAAAAATACGATTGTTTCAAATGCAACAACACATATGTGATGATAACTTGAATTACAAACAAACACAGATGAATGGAGGGGTAGAAAGAGAAGAACTCTGTATTAACCTTGTAGATTGTTATAGTAACAATAGATTAACCGTTGTCAGTGTTCCGTGTTTTACCCAGTTTACCTTGGAGGAACAACGTTAACATATGTTTTAATGAAACGTGATTATATGACTGTGTGTGTGCATTCGTGCTTGTATATGTACAGTATGTGTACACGTATGTTTGTACAGTGAATGTGCATATGGATGTAAGTACCGTGTGTGTGTATGTATGTACTGTATTTGTGTAGGTATGTGGGAGCGTATGTACCTATGTATCTGGGTAAGTACCAATGTGTGCGGGTATGTATGCATGAATAAATGCACCTATATACTGTATGTATATATGTATGAACAATTTTGAGTTTGTAGTATGTATTTGTATTCGTATGTATAATAAATATGTAAAGGGGCACATTTTTAATAACATTTAATATTTACATATTTTGCTCATTTAGGCATTCATTCAAAACGCTGTCATTAGGATGCTGACTGCTAGGATGTTCATATATTCCCATTTTCGTGAAGAATGTACATATATAGATATAGATATGCATAGATATTGATTCAAGATGTACCATTATATCAGTGGTTCTCAAATGAGGGTACGCGTACCCCTGGGGGTACTTGAAGGTATGCCAAGGGGTGCGTGACATTTTTCAAAAATATTCTAAAAATAGCAACAATCCAAAAATCCTTTATAAATATATTTATTGAACAATACTTCAACAAAATATGAATGTAAGTTCATAAACTGTGAACAGAAATGCAACAATGCAATATTCAGTGTTGACAGCTAGATTTTTTGTGGACATGTTCCATAAATATTGATGTTAAAAATTTCTTTTTTCGTGAAGAAATGTTTAGAATTAAGTTCAGGAATCCAGATGGATCTCTATTACAATCCCCAAAGAGGGCAGTTTATGTTGATGATTACTTCTATGTGTAGAAATCTTTATTTATAATTGAATCAATAGTTTATTTTTCAACAAGTTTTTAGTTATTTTTATATATTTTTTTCCAAATAGTTCAAGAGTGACCACTACAAATTAGCAATATTTTTCACTGTTGTACAATTTAATAAATCAGAAACTGATGACATAGTGCCTTATTTTACTTCTTTATCTCTTTTTTGCAAGCAAAAATGCATTGCTCTAATTAAGGGGTATTTGAATTAAAAAAATGTTCACAGGGGGTACATCACTGAAAAAAGGTTGAGAACCACTGCACTATATGAGTCAAATCGTGGGGTTTTCAAAGAGTCCCACCACAGTAACTGCTGTAAACATTAAGTTATTAAATCATCATGCGATTTTTGCGGCATGGCAACCTCTCTTTAAATTACCTAATACAGTTAACTTTTTTCATTTTGTTACAGTCAAGCCTCATTCCTAAATGGATTCATTTAATTTATTTTCCTCAAAATGTTAAACCCAACACATTATTAAAATAACAAACTAAGTTATGGGGAAATGTTTGCAAATTTATTAAAACTGATCCAAGTAATCTCACAAAGGTAAGCATCCAAAAACTTTGCCCAACCCTTTGTTGATGCACCCGATCTTACATTCCAGTGTTATTGCAAAGGCCTTATGTACATGTAACTTTTTAGTTTTGTTATATGTAGACATTTTCCACAAAACAATTGTCTTCACAATAGTCATTATGGGGTTTGTGTTTAGAATTTTGAGGGGAAACTATGAATTTACCCATTTTGGAATAAAGCTGTAATACAAAAAAAATATGGAAAAAGTTAAGCGCTTAATGTTTTACGACGTCAAAATGATTGCTGGGAAACAAATTTTGTACTGTTATATTCAAGAACAGCCGTAAGTCCTTCTTGAATCACTGGCAAAAAGTTTAATAAAACAAGAAAACAATTAATATATGCTTTAGTTGTCAAACTATTTGCAGCAAGTGCTCCATCCTTGCGCCTAAAGATGTGTGACGAGCCCCAAACTGGCAGTACGACAGTATGATGATCACACTGATTAAGGGAAGCTGTCACAGTACCAAGCCGGCTTAGTTCTCATCTTTGTCTGCTGCTAAGCCAAGCGTGGCCAAGAATGGAGGGCTCTCCACAAGTTCCAAGCCAACACCAGTTGCTAGATTAGGGCCGGGGCTCCCTCGCTCATCCCTCCTAATTCCTGGGCCAACCTCCCGCTAACTCCCCCCACAACACACACACACACACACACACACACACACACACACACACACACTCACACACTAATACCCTCGCTCTAACACAGATGTCTGACGCTACAGCCCACATGAACACTTTGCATCACAAAAAATACACAGAAATATATTTAACTTGAACTGGAAAATTTGTGCCTCAATGATTCACTGGGCTGTGCATTGTTACACAAACCCCGTTTCCATATAAGTTGGGAAATTGTGTTCAATGTAAATATGAAAGGAATACATCCATCCATCCATTTTCTACCGCTTATTCCCTTTTGGGGTCGCGGGGGGCGCTGGCGCCTATCTCAGCTACAATCGGGCGGAAGGCGGGGTACACCCTGGACAAGTCGCCACCTCATCGCAGGGCCAACACAGATAGACAGACAACATTCACACTCACATTCACACACTAGGGCCAATTTAGTGTTGCCAATCAACCTATCCCCAGGTGCATGTTTTTGGAAGTGGGAGGAAGCTTGAGTACCCGGAGGGAACCCACGCATTCACGGGGAGAACATGCAAACTCCACACAGAAAGATCCCGAGCCTGGATTTGAACCCAGGACTGCAGGAACTTCGTATTGTGAGGCAGACGCACTAACCCCTCTGCCACCGTGAAGCCCGAACGGAATACAATGATTTGCAAATCCTTTTCATCCCATATTCAGTTGAATGCATTACAAAGACAAGATATATTTTTTTTGCCAATAATAATTAACTTAGAATTTCATGGCTGCAACACGTGCCAAAGTAGTTAGGAAAGGGCATGTTCACCACTGTGTTACATCACAGTGGTGAACATGCCCTGTTCACCACTCAATAAACGTTTGGGAACTGAGGAAACTAATTGCTGAAGCTTTGAAACAACACTCAATAAACGTTTGGGAACTGAGGAAACTAATTGTTGAAGCTTTGAAAGTGGAATTCTTCTCCCTTCTTGTTTTATGGAGAGCTTCAGTCATTCAACAGTCCGGGATCTCCGCTGTCGTATTTTACGCTTCATAATGTGCCACATATTTTCGATGGGAGACAGGTCTGGACTGCAGACCGGCCAGGAAAGTACCCGCACTCTTTTTTTTACAAAGCCACGCTGTTGTAACACGTGCTGAATGTGGTTTGGCATTGTCTTGCTGAAATAAGCAGGGGCGTCCATGAAAAAGACGGCGCTTAGATGGCAGGATATGTTGTTCCAAAACCTGTATGTACCTTTCAGCATTAATGGTGCCTTCCCAGATGTGTAAGTTACCCATGCCTTGGGCACTAATGCACCCCCATATCATCACAGATGCTGGCTTTTGAACTTTGCGTCGATAACAGTCTGGATGGTTCGCTTCCCCTTTGGTCCGGATGACACAATGTCAAATATTTCCCCCAAAAATTTTAAATGTGAACTCATCAGACCACAGAACACTTTTCCGCTTTGCATCAGTCCATCTTAGATGATCTCGGGCCCAGAGAAGCGTGTGGTGTTTCTGGATGCTGTTGATAAATGGCTTTTGCTTTGCATAGTAGAGCTTTAACTTGCACTTACAGATGCAGTTACAAACTGTATTTAGTGGTTTTCTGAAGTGTTACTGAGCCCATGTGGTGATATCCTTTAGAGATTGATGTCGGTTTTTGATACAGTGCCATCTGAGGGATCGAAGGTCACGGTCATTCTATGTTGGTTTCCGGCCATGCCGCTTACGTGGAGTGATTTCTCTAGATTCTCTGAACCTTTTGATGATATTATGGACCGTAGATGTTGAAATCCCTAAGTTTCTTCCAATTGCCCTTTGAGAAATGTTGTTCTTAAACTGTTTGACTATTTGCTCACGCAGTTGTGGACAAAGGGGTGTACCTTGCCCTATCCTTTCTTGTGAAAGACTGAGCATTTTTTGGGAAGCTGTTTTTTGTACCCAATCATGCCACCTACTTGTTCCCAATTAGCCTGCACACCTGTGGGATTTTCCAAATAAGTGTTTGATGAGCATTCCTCAACTTTATCTATTGCCACCTTTCCCAACTTCTCTGTCACGTGTAGCTGGCATCAAATTCTAAAGTTAATGATTATTTGCACACAAAAAAATGTTTATCAGTTTGAACATCAAATATGTTGTCTTTCTAACATATTCAACTGAATATGGGTTGAAAATGATTTGCAAATCATTTTATTCAGTTTATGTTTACATCTAACACAATTTCCCAACTCATATGGAAACAAGGTTTGTACTAATGCCTGCCTTTCACAACCCCAAACCTCACTGTGACCCACCAGCGTTTGACAAGTATTACTGTTAATTGCTGAGGTTTTGCGGAATTTAGTTTTCTTTTTTTTTATTTAAGTGTATTTAAATTAGTAGTTGTGCACAGTCATGGTGATTTTGACTTAAAGGGAGTTTTAATTTTGCTATCGTTAAACTGGTAAAAAAATGTTTTGGATTTTAATGCATAGTCCAAGTCTAAGTTACTCCCACTCCTTACATGTTTTCTTAGTAGGGGTGCAACGGTATGCCATAATTACGGTTCCGGGCGTAGCTTGGTCGTGAGGTCACAGTTTATTTAATTTTCGGAACAGTAAAAGGGTCGCATTATGATTTTTTTTTCTAAATTTGGTCAATCTTTCTCATAGATTTGGTTTTACAGACCTTCCACTACTCGCATTCTGTCACTTAAGAATGCGTCGTTTTGTGGGCAGTCTTATGTATGTGCGGAAGTCTTCCTTCAGGCCAAGCCCCCTTTAACTATGTTTTCTCCCCGTCAGCAATGTTGTAGTTTTTAGCGCATCCATATAAAGTCTACTGAAAGATATAAATTAGAACTATACGTTATTTTTATTTGGAATGGCAACAGCGGAGAATTTTAGCATGCATGTGCATGTATGAGCCAGTCTGCCCCACAACCAGAGAGTAGAAAAAGAAAGAACTTAAAGACTACAACTTTGGACTACCACTGAATGGAAAATGATGTACTCACGCAAAGCTCTTCAGGTAAACCTCTATCTACCTTATATGGAGATGTCCGTTGAGGTAACAAAGGGAAAACACATCACAAAAGTCTCAAATTGTCCTAAGAGTTTTATGAATACTGTATTTCAGCCAGGCATTCATAGAAAAGATATACATTTTTGGGAGTTGTTGGATCCCAAATACATAAAAACAGGTGCCAACAGGTAAGAAAAGGTGGTTTTGCATAATATTACCCCTTTAAGGAACACAATGTAAAACTCTGTACTTTGATTAATTTTGGCAATGAACACACCATTCCAGGTCAATATACGGTATTATAAGCTATATAAAAGGTGTGTTGTAGGTCAGTGGTCCCCAACCTTTTTGTATCCGCGGACCGGTCAACGCTTAATAATTTGTCCCGCGGCCCGGGGGGCAGGAGGGGCGGGGGTGTCCTTTTTTTTATGTATTTATTTTTTCTTCTTTGTCATGAAAAAGGGACGTTTTTGTCATGAAAAAGGGAGGTTTTTGTGGTTGGTGCACTAATTGTAAGTGTATATTGTGTTTTTATGTCGATTTAATAAAAAAAAAAAAATATATATATATATATATATATATATATATATATATATATATTTTTTTTTTAATAAAACATTCTTCTGCGGCCCGGTGGTTGGGGACCACTGTTGTAGGTGACAAAGTCATTTAGTGTCATATCTAGTTTTAGGATAAACTGTGGGACAATAAACACAAGCTGGGAATTGACCCGGGTTTACAGTGTTTCTTTTTAGGAAAGTGCAACAGTAAAATTTTAAACAGTGTGAACTATTATCTTGTTGTTTTGTATATAAACGTTCCCGATTGGTTGAAGTGCAGAAAAAACAGTTGCAGCTTGTAACCCTGTTCACCATCTCTACTGAACAATGGTGTTCAAAACAGGAGACATTGACGACTGAAGATGATTTCAAGTTCTGGATTCTGTTTGGCACTTTTGCTGATCATGACTGCCGCCTTTTTGATAGCCTTTCAGTGCACTACCTGTGCTTGTGGAGGTGGTGAATCACAACTACGAATATACACTTCCTGTTTCTCAATTGAAATGTGTACAGTGTGGGAAATCATTGCTTATCTTATAGAACTGAAAGGTCCGTACTGAAAAATCCAAATATAAGTACCCTTACACCGTTAATGATCAGTGCTTTGAAAGTACAGTTAATCAGAATGCTCTACATTGGTGCAAATGGTGGCAATTCCTCAAAATTGTCCAAAAGAATGATATCGGTCATTTTTAAAATATAAAAAAAGACAACTGTTAAAGTTAAAGTACCAATGATTGTCACACACATACTAGATGTGGCAAAAGTATTCTCTGCATTTGACCCATCACCCTTGATCACCCCCTGGGAGGTGAGGGGAGCAGTGGGCAGCAGCGGTGCCACGCCCGGTAATCATTTACGGTGATTTAACCCCCAATTCCAACCCTTAATGCTGAGTGCCAAGCAGGGAGGTAATGGGTCCCATTTTTATAGTCTTTGGTATGACTCGGCTGGGATTTGAACTCACGACCTACCGATCTCAGGGCGGACACTCTAAACCATGGGTGTCAAACTCTGGCCCGCGGGGCAAATTTGGCCCGCCCTGTAATTTCATTTGGCCCTTGAGGCAATATGAAATCAACCTTAGAGCTGGCCCTCCGGTATTATACAGCGGCAGTGCCGCTGTAACACCACATTCACCACTAATACTCATTCATGCCAACACTCCCGATTTTCCCGGACTCCCAAATTTCAGTGCCCTCCCGAAAATCTCACGGGGTAACCATTCTCCCGAATTTCTCCCCATTTCCACCCGGACGACAATATTGGGGGCGTGCCTTAATGGCACTGCCTTTAGCGTCCTCTACAACCTGTCGTCTCGTCCTCTTTTCCTACATAGAAATAGCGTGCCAACCCAGTCACATAATATATGCGGCTTTTACATACACACGCACACAAGAGAATGCATTTCATACTTGTTCAACAGCCATACAGGTCACACTGAGGGTGGCCGTATAAACAATTTTAACAATCTTACAAATATGTACCACACTGTGAACTCACACCAAACAAAAATAAAAAACACATCCGCACCGTAACACAACATAAACACAACAGAACAAATACCCAGGACCCCTTGCAGCACTAACTCTTGCGGGACGCTACAATATCCCCCCCCCCAAACAATAATGAACGTTTTACTCATGCACTTTCTCTTGCTATTTCAAGGCTTGAATGTTTGATTCATTCATTATTGTTATTTTATTTGCAAATGTATTATTAGCCTGTGGAAAAAGTTTATTTTGATATTTACATCAGAGGGCTGCAAATAGAAAAGAGGCATTCAATTTTTATTTACATTTTATTTGATATGCCATTGATATTTTTTGATTATTATTATTATTTTTATTTAAAATTAGATTTTACATGTCACTATAAAGTTATATAAGCCTTGCTTGTTCAATATTCAATGCAAAACTTGTTTGGGTCCCTATTAAAAGGTTAAGTTGTTCAACCTTGGCCCATTGGCTTTGTTCAGTTGTAAATTTTGGCCCACTCTGTATTTGAGTTTGACACCCCTGCTCTAACCACTAGGCAGCTGAGTAGGTGGTTACCACAATTTCTTATAACCTTTTGACATACAAACATTTGAATACACCAAACTGATGTCCAAATGGAGTAGAAAGAAGCAGATCTTATTTTATCCTACATCTTCTCCAAATTACCGTTATGACTGATGACTTCATGTGTTTAAATGCCCCCATGTTCTAATAGAGAAAGAAAGAAAAATACAATTTGTTATCATAGTTTGTTTTTGTAATAATAAAAGAAAAGGGGAAAACTAAATATTTTACAAATATCTCCTTCCCTTCCATTGGTGCCACCCCTCTACCTTGTCTAGCCCGATTGTCAGACTGTGACACTACAGCAAGATAAAGCTTAAACATGTGCTCTAATCCTTCATTAGTCTGCTTTCCCAATCTGTACACCCTCCCACTCGACGAGCCACTCCCGGTTTTTACATTCTTCTGTCGAATTTTGATGAGGGTTCCAGGTCATACTGGATTATTGCGCTGGAATATGTCTTTAATGGATGACAGGCCATCTGCTGAGTTGAGAATATAATTCAACTATTGTTGGCCCAAACATACTTGGTTCTTTGTTGATGTCTATATACTGTAATACATTTGGAAATCATGTAGTATTAGTAAGTATTTCATTGCGAATGTCTTGAGTTTATCGGCATAAATTGCATTTCAGTAATTGAGTTCACAGTCACACTTATGTTACTCTCTTCATGTTTACTATGTAACTTCCTAAGAGCCAGTATTGCTTTCCTCCTCTCCAAGGTTCTCATAGTCATCATTGTCACCGACTTCCCACTGGGTGTGAGTTTTCCTTGCCCTTATGTGGGCCTACCGAGGATGTCGTAGTGGTTTGTGCAGCCATTTGAGACACTAGTGATTTAGGGCTTTATAAGTAAACATTGATTGATTGATTGATATCCTCTGCAGTGGATATTTGTGTTTTTTCTATAAAAGCGCTACTCTTTTTTGTTGTTTTACATATGTCCCCTGCAGAGAATGCTAGTTTTTAGGATATACTAACTCTATTTAGTTTACTATTTAAACCTACCTTTCCCAACAATTGGTAACCTGTTACAATGTTAAACACAGGTAGTGAACAAACAATAGAGACAAGGTAAAGGGGTTTGATTAAATATTTGGCTTCTTCCTACTCCTTTTACGGCAGGTTGAATTGTGGAAGTGTAAAAATATTATTTTCTTCCACGTAACCTTTTTTAATAAGCATTCAACTATATCATTTACTGAGACATGACTGTATCAGTAAATGATATAGTTGAATGCTTATCAACAGAAATCATTAATGAAAGGAAGAAAAATATCATAGTTAGCTGTTTATACAGGTCACCAGGTTCAAATGTGGAACTATTTACTGAGTGGGCTGAAAAAACTTTCTCATAAATAGTTAATAAAACAATATTTATTTGTGGGGATTATAATATTGATCTCATGAATCCAAATAACCACATAGCAACAGAAAACTATATTAACAGGATGCACAGTATGAGTTTATACCCAACTATTACAAGACTGACTAGAATAACATCGCACTGTGCAACCCTCATCGATAACATCTTCACAAATAATATGCAGACTTCAAACATCAGTGAAGTAATGGTCTGTGACATAACCGATCATCTGCCTGTATTCACAGTGTATAATGATGAGACCAGTACAGACCTGAATTCCCAGCAAAAATATACCTACAAACGAGTTAGAACAGAAGACTCTTTCAATCTATTAAATCAGGACCTAACAATGCAAAACTGGGATTGCGTGTACAACAAAAAGGATGTGGATAGTGCCTTTGAATCATTTATAGATATATTTAATTCAATATATAACCAAAAATGTCCAATAAAAACAATTAGAAACAACAACAAAACTTTAAAGTGCCCATGGTTAACCAAGGGTTTACAAAACGCTTGTAAAAAGAAAAACACATTATATAGACAATTCATCAAATTAAGTAATGTAAAACCTGGCTCAAAAAATGAATATACAAAGAAACTGATTGAAGATTCTGAACATAGATATAAAACATATAAAAATAAATTGACTGATATAATAAGGACTAGTAAG
The DNA here is from genome assembly GCF_033978795.1 of Nerophis ophidion. Taxonomy (NCBI): domain Eukaryota; kingdom Metazoa; phylum Chordata; class Actinopteri; order Syngnathiformes; family Syngnathidae; genus Nerophis; species Nerophis ophidion. Next base: position 38,205,575 of record NC_084626.1, read on the forward strand.
AAATTATATTATACCAATCTATTACATAGGAATAAGAACAACACTAAGGAGGTGTGGGGAATACTTAACACTATAATTAAAGGCAAATCCAAAAATAACTTGTATCCTAGCTATTTCACTGATAACAACCAAGATAATTATAATATGAATAATGTTGTGGAGAGTTTTAACAGTTTCTTTGTAAATGTCGGATCAGAATAATCCCTGATTATAGCAGCAATGAAATGGAGTCACTGATTGAAATGAATCCAATGAGTATGTTTCTGTTGGGAGTAACTGAAGAGGAAATAATAGATGTTGTTAATAATTGCAAAAATAAAACATCTACTGATTGTTTTGACATAGATATGACACTTGTGAAAAAAACCATACATTCCATCACCAAACCACTAACATATATTTTACCTGTTCTTCCAAACAGGACAATTTCCTAATAAAATGAAAATGGCAAATGTAATACCAATATATAAAAATGGGAACAAACACATCTTCACAAACTACCGACCTGTCTCTTTGCTCCCGCAGTTTTCCAAAATCTTAGAGAAATTATATAACACTAGATTACAGAAATTTATAGATAAACATAAGATAATTAATGAAAGTCAATACGGTTTTAGGACAGCAAGGTCAACATCTATGGCAATAATTGATGCAGTAGAAGAGATAACCAATAGCTTAGATAGTAAGAAATATGCAGCTGGAATTTACATGGATCTGAGTAAAGCATTTGACACCATTAATCATCAAATATTACTGAAAAAATTATACAGATATGGAATAAGGGGAGTAGCTTTGACTTGGATAAGGAGCTATTTAACACAAAGACAGCAGTTTGTGAAGATGGGCGATTTTACATCTGGGCATTTGGACATTGCTTGTGGGGTTCCACAGGGATCCGTTCTTGGTCCCAAGTTATTTAACTTATATATTAATGACATATTTACAGTATCAAATGTATTAAAATTAGTCATATTCGCAGACGACACTAATATTTTCTATTCTAACGATAATTATACACATTTTGTATCCACCCAAAATATTGAACTTGCACAATTAAAAACATGGTTAGATATAAACAAATGATCCCTTAATTTAAAGAAAACAAAAGTTATGTTATTCGGCTGTTCCAATCCAGGACCAGCAATAAATATAGATGGCGTGATTCTAGAAACGGTGTAAGAAATTAAATTCTTAGGAGTCACTATTGATAATAAATTAAGCTGGAAACCGCACATAAGACATATACAAAGCAAAATCTCCAAAACCATCTCTATTATCAATAAATCCAAATTCTTCTTAAATTACAAAGCTCTGCATTTATTATATTGTTCATTGGTCTTACCATATCTAAATTACTGCATAGAAATCTGGGGCAACAACTACAAAACTTCACTACATCCCCTGGTTACACTCCAAAAACGTGCAATAAGAATTCTACATAAGGTGGGATATTGTGACCACACAAATATTTTATTTTTACAATCTAAATTATTAAAACTGCCTCATCTAGTTTATTTTAATACAGCTCAATTATTATTTAAAGCAAACAAAAAGGGTCTACCTGCCAATATTCAAATACATTTCAAACACAGAGAAGGAGTTCATAATTTAAGGGGGTGTAGTATCTTTACTATTGCAACAGTAAGAACTACCAGGAAAAGTTTGTGTGTGTCTGTGCGTGGAGTGAAACTTTGGAACGGATTGGATGTGGGGCTCAAGCAATGTTCAAATGTCCATCAGTTCAAAACAAGATACAAAAAAATGGTATGGGCAATGTATATGAATGTGAACATGGATGCCTAAGTGTTAAACTCCATCACTGGCTAATAATGATTATTGTTATTATTTTTATTATTGTTGTTATTATCATCATCATCATCATCATCTTCATTATTTTATATGTATTATTGTCATCATTTATTGTCATTGCTATTGCTATTGTTCATATTGTTATTATTATTGTTATCATTATCGATATTATTATTGTTTAGTCATTGTTGATATTATCATTATTATTATTACTTCTATGACATCACCCAACTAGTTAAACTATATGAATTAGTATCAATGAGAGGAATACATTGAATTGTGTGTGTGTGTGTGTGTGTGTGTGTGTGTGTGTGTGTGTGTGTGTACACAAACTATCCTATATGCAATTTGAGTAATACTAATTTTCTGCAAATGTAAAAACAAATATGAATTCTGACTAAAGAATTGGTGCCGATGGAAACTAAGAAAAGGGATTTGGGTACACTATCTGGAGTACAGGGCAGGCGAGTGGGGGATCTTATGTTCGTGGATAGCTCCTCTGGCAGGGGGCTCCCCTCGTCTCTTTAATGCACAGCATAGGACACATAATAAGTACACTATCTGGAGTACAGGGCAGGCGAGTGGGGGATCTTATGTTCGTGGATAACTCCTCTGGCAGGGGGCTCCCCTCGTCTCTTTTAATGCACAGCATAGGACACATAGCAAGAGTGGTCCTCAGGTCCTGTTGATCAGGGGCAATAGCTCCACAGCCACAGATCCACTATTAACCACTAATATCACAGTCAAAATGAAAGTTTGTTCCCATAGGCACCATAAACTGTTAATAATGTTTAGAAAAAAGTGTATATTATATATACTATTATATATATTGTATTTATATAGGTGTGTGTGTGTGTGTGTGTGTGTGTGTGTGTGTGTGTGTATGTGTGCGTGTTTGTGTGTGTGTGTATGTGTGTGCATGTGTGTCTACACAAACTATCCTATATGCAATTTGAGTAATACTAATTTTCTGCAAATGTAAAAACAAATATGAATTCTGACTAAAGAATTGGTGCCGATGGAAAAAAGAAAAGGGATTTGGGTACACTATCTGGAGTACAGGGCAGGCGAGTGGGGGATCTTATGTTCGTGGATAGCTCCTCTGGCAGGGGGCTCCCCTCGTCTCTTTAATGCACAGCATAGGACACATAATAAGTACACTATCTGGAGTACAGGGCAGGCGAGTGGGGGATCTTATGTTCGTGGATAACTCCTCTGGCAGGGGGCTCCCCTCGTCTCTTTTAATGCACAGCATAGGACACATAGCAAGAGTGGTCCTCAGGTCCTGTTGATCAGGGGCAATAGCTCCACAGCCACAGATCCACTATTAACCACTAATATCACAGTCAAAATGAAAGTTTGTTCCCATAGGCACCATAAACTGTTAATAATGTTTAGACAAAAGTGTATATTATATATACTATTATATATATTGTATTTATATAGGTGTGTGTGTGTGTGTGTGTGTGTGTGTGTGTGAGATGGATATGTGTGTATTTTGGGTATATGCATGCGTGTATGTATGTGATTGTGTGTGTATGTGTATATATTTATATATGTATATATACATGTATATGTATATATATATATATAAATTGTATACGTGTGTGTACATATGTATATATATATGTATATGTATATATATATGTATATATATATATAAAAATTGTATATATGTGTGTGTATATGTGTGTGTACATATATATGTAAGTGTGTGTGAATTTAAATGTATTATATATAGACAATATATAGCAGCAACCACTGAATTGAATTATATTCTATATATTATTGTATTATATATTGTATATATATATTGTATATGTATAGGGGTGGGACCTAATAAGTTTACTTCTTCCCACTCCCTTTTGAGCCAATCTTGACATTTACAAAAGATTAGGCACATGTAATGTTTTCAATGTAGGTGTAAAAATAATGTATCTATATATTTCTCTTGTATTTTATGTCATTCTCTTGTTTTTTTTGCATGGCTCAAAATAAACCCATTCATTCATTCATTCATGGTCAAAATCAATGAATCCATTACCATTACTATTCATATATCTTTACTAATCAACACATTATAATTAACAATGGTTGCTATGGCAAGTTAGTCAACATTGGTAACAGTAATTGTGATAGTTGCTTTGTTTCGGACATGCTTAACAAAGTTAGAATAGTACGTTTGCACTCAAGAAGCAAAGCTCTTTTAATTCTACACCTTTTCTTTGTTTACTACCTGTGTTTGGCATATTGAAGAATAAATACACGAATAAACAGTAATACATGGAACCTTACTTTAAAACCCCCAAAAAAGTTAGCACCGTAATGAAGCAGGCTTTTTTTGGACTTCTCTACTGGCAAAGTCAAGTCCTAGTGTTGTCTCATTCAATACAAGTACATGGAAATTTATGTTAACACTGAATATGGTCAACTATTAATATGAATGACTTTTTGACTAATGTGACAAACTGCGGTTTTCTTTTAGTGTGTGTTTGTTTTTGTGACCTTATGCCAGTTTATTATGCCTCACTGCGTATGGGTCAGGAATTCCCTCGAGTGTAGGGATTTCTGCGATTTGGGCGGGACTTGTGCTGGCCGAGAGCACTGCCATCCCTGGATTGGATGAGCGGGATTATTGGGCTGAAGGATCATTTAATTTAGGGATCAACATGTGGACTGTTTAGAGGCCCATCTGGTGGTTCTGGCGGAAATGTGACGCGACCTGCAGTAATCTGCAAGCAGACAGTGTCAAAGTATAGGGTGGGTGTGTGTGTGTGTGTGAGATAATACCCCAAAACAAACATTCCAATCTGCAGTTTGATTCCTGATATAATGAAATAGAAATCAAGCCTACAGAGACACAGCTCTCTGCTGCATACAGTATCTCTATGTTGAGGGTGAAGAGCAAGCATTTCAATATTTAGTATTAGTATCACTATCAGAATAAAAATGCATATTCCAATGAATCGTATGCAGATTTTTCTTTTTTGATAATCACACACACTGTGCAAATGTTACGGAGTTAAATAACAAAACTTGAAAACATTTCGAAGTTGTTTTAGAGGTTATATCCGCACATTTTTAATCAATATTGTTTTGTGATCAGGTGACTGTGTACGGAATTGGGATGCCAGCAACTCGTTCAGGTGTTTGTATGGATACAGTAAATAAATAATTGTTATCATGTTATATAGAGGCAGCACGTTGGAACAGGTGTTAGTGCGTGTGCCTCACAATAAGAGGGTCAAGGGTTCGATCCCCGGGCTCAGAGTCCTTCTGTGTGGAGTTCGCGGTTTCTCCCAGTGACTGCGAGGATTTCCTGTGAGTACTTTGGCTTCCTCACACTTTTAAAGACACACACCTGTGGATAGGTTGATTGGCAACATGAATTGATTAACGTGGACCCCGACTTAAACAAGTTGAAAAACTTATTCGGGTGTTACCTTTTAGTGGTCAATTGTACGGAATATGTTCTGAACTGCGCAATCTACTAATAAAAGTTTCAATCAATCTAAACAGTGAGTTTGCCTTAGTGTGTAAATGTGAGTCTGATTGGTTGTCTGTCCATCTGTGTTGACCCTGCGCTGAGGTAACGACTTGTCCAGGGTATATCCCGCCTTCCACCCAAATGCAGTTGGGTCAGGCTCCAGCCAGTCCCGCTCTAGCCCCCACCCCTGCGACCCCGACAGGGACAAACAGTAAAAAATGGATGGATGGATGGATGTTATCTAGTCATTTTATGCATTGTCCCCTAGGGGGGCATGACAGCAAATAATTGAAAACCACTAGTTTATATCGAGACATATAACATACTTATTATTAGTCTGAATACCACGCGCTAAACAGCGTGTGCAGACAGTAAAATTGTGTGTACTATTAGTGGGCATGTTGCATGTGCTCTACTAAGACTACATGTACTATTGAAAGTGGTGCAGACCGCCTTATTCAAATGAAGATTTTGCATGTACTATAAAGTGGATTCACCACGGAGACTTAGCAGCTGAATTGCTTTTGAGTTTGTAATGCACAAGTCAATGCGATAGGACACCAATCTGTACTGACTTAACAACGTAAAAAAACAATAAAAAAGAAAACAACTGAAATAAAGAGGTGACTGTATTTTTGCTTTACAAATTGAAAGGATGGCATTTTTCAAAAGAGCATCCAAGGGGGAAAAAAAATATTTATTTAAAAGTTAGCTAAATGGAGAATGCCAATTTAATTGGGACTCCAGAACAAATACAAGTTAGATGGAAAATAATGAAGCAGATATATAACAAGGCTAAGACAAAGGCGTAAACAAACCTCTTTACGCTGCATTTGTGCACTACAAACTGATTAGCAGTAACTATTCCGCACAACTAGAAAGCTTGTACAGACCAGAATATCAACCCTGGTCTTAAAGCGGTATTGGGGCACGAACAGTCTTTTCTTTTAGACTTAAAACTCCTTCCATGATTCCACAGAGCTTATCGAATGAAATTCGAGACAACAATTTCTTCCAATCCCCATCCGAAAATTCCTTCCAAACAACTCTCTCACCAGTCTTTGCTTCGGGCCCACAGTCAATAACTCGTAGAGGACCTTCTTGGTAGTAGTATCATGTTCGTGGCGCAATCTCAGATAATTTATTGATGCTGACTGCTATTTAACATCAGTTCAGCCATTACAGACGAAATATTTCTAATCAGTTCCAATATTTTAGCGGACATCAGGAACAACAGGAACTGGGCTGGTGACTCGCTCATGTCTGCGATCCGTAAAAACAATTTGTGAGGATTCCTTGTTCTGGTTTGACGTCATTGGTCAACCGGAAAAACAACACTGTACCTTTATTCACAACAGTAGGAAATAAACGCCGCCCCTGTGTACGGGGGGCACATGGTATATGACCAATAGTTGCATTAGAGAGAGTGCATGGACGGTGGGACTTCATATGTAGGTGTGAAAATACAAAAAACAAACTCTTTGAGTAATTAGATTAATTTGGCGCATGGAAACGTAGTCATTGAGGACACTGTCAGGTGCTGCTGAATGGAAGGCCCTCTGGTTCAAGCTTGGGGTCAAGACAGATTAAAATACTCTACAATGTGTGGAATGTCAGGCTTATGCCAGGCTGCAAGAAAAAGGCTGAAAGAGGCCAATCCAGACACTCTCCTGGTGTGGGTGTGTATTACACACATAAACACAGCTTTTTGGACTGCGGAATTGAGCGCTAATGTCACTGTGTAGCATGACAAAGTACTCAGATTTCCCCTCGCGACATACTGAACCCACCCTCATTCGCCCCCGCTGTCCAGCACACCCCTGAGGTTTGGGCCGAATTAGATCACACGCTTGGTGGGGGTGGCTTTGTTGACTAAGAGACTTGCTGAGAGACAACAATGGACCCAATGTGAGAGAGGCAAAGGCAGAAGACAGGGCTCCGGCTGATGGAGGCTTATCGCCGTGGAGACCGGGCTGGGGGCTATGTTAGCGGCTTCTCATAAAGATTAGGACAGTTGTTCCCCCCACCTCAATGAAATGGTGTGGAAGAGCACAGGCTAAGCGCTGACATGATGTTCAACAAGGGCAAGCAAAATATTTCAATTTTAATCCGGATAATTGGATGCCTTTGATTTGTTGTTACACACAGCAGAGATTGATTCATGTGTTGAACCGGCGACGATAAAGCAGAAAAAAGGAGGAAGTGACAAAACTGGTCATGATTTACAATGCTTAAAAAAAGCACATTAAAAAAATCAATCAATCAATCAATGATTATTTATATAGACCTAAATCACTAGTGTCTCAAAGGGCTACACAAACCACAACACAAACCACTATGACATCCTCGGTAGGCCCACATAAGGGCAAGGAAAACTCACACCCAGTGGGACGTCGGTGACAATGATGACTATGAGAAACCTTGGAGAGGACCGCATATGTGGGCACCCCATCCCCTCTAGGGGACCGAAAGGAATGGATGTCGAGCGGGTCTAACATGATACTGTGAAAGTTCAATACATAGTGGATCCAACACAACCGTGAGCGTCCAGTCCAAAGTGGATCCAACACAGTAGCGAGAGTCCCGTCCATAGTGGAGCCAACAGGAAACCATCCCAAGCGGAGGCGGATCAGCAGGGCAGATATGACTCTGGACGAGCGGTCCATCCTGGGTCCCGATTCTGGACAGCCAGTACTTCATCCATGGCCACCGGACCGGACACCCTCCACAAGGGAGGGTGGGACAGAGGAGACAAAGAAAAGAAACGGCAGATCAACTGGTCTAAAAAGGGAGTCTATTTAAAGGCAAGAGCATACAAATGAGTTTTAAGGTGAGACTTAAATGCTCCTACTGAGGTGGCATCTCGAACTGTTACCGGGAGGGCATTACAGAGTACTGGAGCCCGAACGGAAAACGCTCTATAGCTCGCATACTTTTTTTGGGCTTTGGGAGTCACTAATAAGCCGGAGTTCGTTGAACGCAGATTTCTTGCCGGGACATATGGTACAATACAATCGGCAAGATAGGCTGGAGCTAGACCGTCTAGTATTTTATACATAAGTAGTAAAACCTTAAAGTCACATCTTAAGTGCACAGGAAGCCAGTGCAGGTGAGCCAGTATAGGCGTAATATGATCAAACTTTCTTGTTTTTGTCAAAAGTCTAGCAGCCGCATTTTGTACCAACTGTAATCGTTTAATGCTAGACATGGGGAGACCCGAAAATAATACGTTACAGTAATCGAGGCGAGACGTAACAAACGCATGGATAATGATCTCAGCGTCGTTAGTGGACAAAATGGAGCGGATTTTATAAAAAATTACGGAGATCAAAGAAGGCCGTTTTAGTAGCGCCTTTAATGTGTGACTCAAAGGAGAGAGTTGGGTCGAGGATAATACCCAGATTCTTTACCGATTCGCCTTGTTTAATTGTTTGGTTGTCGAATGTTAAAGTTGTATTATTAAATAGAGGTCGGTGTTTAGCAGGACCGATAATCAGCATTTCCGTATTTTTAGCGTTGAGTTGCAAAAAGTTAGCTGACATCCATTGTTTAATTTCATTAAATCAATTATATATATATATATATATATATATATATATATATATATATATATATATATACATATATATATATATATATATATATATATGTATACATATATATATATATATATATATATATATATATATATATATATATATATATATATATATATATATATATATATATATATATATATATATATATATATATATTCATATATATACAAGTAATAATTAAATGAAAAATCATAAGTTTATACTTGCTGAGTGCTCTGCCGAAAACATTTGTCAATATTTTTGAAGTTCCTCGTAAAGTAACAGGTGGCAGAAACAGCAGAATATGGTTTTAAAAACAATCCAAACCACATTTTTGTACGGAATATTTTATTAAACTCTCGGTCAATACTTAAGCTTACTGTATGACAGGGATATTCAGTAAGTAATTTGAGGACCGCATTTCCAGAATGTCAAGTACTGTGGGGCTGAACTTCTCCTTTTATATTAGTCTTGTGAGAACCAGCGTCCTCTACAGTAGACATTTAATTTGGGGTTATTTATTTAGTCAAAGTAATTACAGCAATGTTCTGCTGTTTTAAGGACCTTTTGCAAAAATCTAGTCAAAGATAATTTTGTCAAAAGATCATGAAAAAGAGAGGACCTAAAATTTAACGTTGACGAACACAACTAGTATAACTAAAGAAGTTGAACAAATGACTACTGACTGCATCCACACAGTAGCTCAGTTACTAAGGCTGGAAAGGATAATGCACACAAGAGCACAAAAAGTGGGCGAAAAAACATAAAAGGTAAAAAGTAGACCATGATACAAAAATTATGTTATAAAATTTAACATATATACTGTACATATATATTTATGTACACACACATATATGTATGTATATATATATATATATATATATATATATATATATATATACACATATATATATATACTAGAGATGCGCGGTTTGCGGTCTCATTCGCGGACGGGCGGGTGACATGACGAAAAAATAGATTTTAAGTAGATTCGGGCGGGTGGCAGTTGATCCATCCGGAAATATTTGATATACATGGTTCTGGGATCGGTATCCTTTGCCATTCAAAGAGCCATTTTAGGCCCTTGTCATACAGCGAAGAAGACAATAGGAGTCGCTATTATTTTCTAGAATGACAGCCGGCAGACACCCAGATAATAAGTACTAGTGCGTGCTATGAAGCCATTAGCTTTGTCGCCTACTACAACATGTACGATCTGTTTGTCAGTCCAGCATCATGTTGTGTGTGGCTTCGGCGGCAACACGCACACGACTGCAAGGCATACTGGGTGACACAGAGTACACTAATATTTGTGATATAAACAATTTTAACACTCTTAGTAATATGCGCCACGCTGTGAAGCCACACAATACAATATTGACAAACACATTTCGGGAAAACATCCTCACA
>NC_084626.1:38220858-38383358 GCF_033978795.1 Nerophis ophidion
GTTTCTGTTATAATGTGATCTAACTGTCTCATCTCCAGCAGGTCTGTTGAAGATGCACTGGTCTCCGGAGCACACCGCCCCTCTGTCTCAGTGGCCTGAGCAGCACCTCGACGTCACCTCCACCACGTCGCCCCCAACTGTCCATAAGCCTGAGTCCTATGCCGCTGCTACTCGCCGTGCTTACCCCTATGCTGGTTACCCTTGGGCCAGTGACGACATATCAGCCCTGACCGCTTCTTCACTTCTCAAACGCTATGCTGAGAAGTACTCAGGCCTGGAGCTGCCCTATGAGCGTCCTGTCGCAGGGCCCTACTCAGAGCCTGGCGCTTTCCTTAAAACAGAATCTGAGCCCTGGGCGATCAGCCAGGGCATCGAGTGCTACCCCGGACTTGAAGCGCTAACTGGTGCCAAGGTGGGTTCTGGCATCCCGGCCACAGGAAGCGTGACTGTTGTGAGCAGTAACTTAGCCTCAGAGCCAGGCTACAGTAGTGTCGGCTCCTGCAGTGTACCGTCACCACAGGACTATCCTCCTGCCTACAACAGCACCTACCTGTCTTCAGGGTACTGCCCTCAGCCTGGCACAGCACTTCCCCCAGCCCCTCTTCACACTTTGCAGGCCACACCCACTTTAGTGCCCAGCTATAGTGCAAGCACTCCAGTCTACAACTACCCGCCAGGCTGTTATCCCCAAAACAGCCTCTCTTCTGGATATAGCCACACCAGTGCCTCCTATCTACCCTCCGTGATAAGTACCCCTACCCCATTACCCCCTAGGCCCACTATGGTGGGGGGAAGTTACAGCTACCCCTCCCACAGCCTAGGAGGGGCCACTGAGGCAGGAGCACCGCTGAAACGCAAGGCTTTTGAGATGGGAGAAGACGGGCAAGAGGGAGCCGAGGTAGAGGGATCGCGCTATCGAAAGTACAGCAATGGCGTCAGCAAAGGCAACGGCTATAACACAAGTGGCTCAGGTTCTGATCCACAGGCCTACAAACCTGGGAAGCCCCTAATGTCACCCTCTTATCGCGGCACAGGAGCATACAGCCCCCCGTCCGGCCTGCCAGTGGAAAGCGTGTCAGGGGATCACAGCTTTCCTCAGCAGAGAATGTCTATGAAGATACCGACATCGCACACACGAGCTGAGGACCCCGCTGGGGGTCACTGATGATCCCCGGTTTACACAATTCCCTCACGCTTGGAACCCCAAAGACACTTGCTTTGAATATCACTTACAACCACAAGAGGGCACAAGAGTGAAGTTTATCATTATGTTTGTTTCCTTCTTATTAACCATGTGTTCCCAAAGATACACAGGGGCATTTGATCCTGTAAGACATAAAGCATTCTCTGCATAGTCAGCATTAATCTCAGGATCTATTTATTTCTTCCAAGCAGCACTGAAATATTGCTTTTTTTGGTGGCAGTAGGAGTAAATATATGTGGCTCTGATGTTTAACAGGTCCCTGACTGCAATGTTCCATACCTGCCCACAGAGATCATTTCTGACCAAAAAGTAAGGAGAGCAATAATTCAAAAGGTGAGACTGTCGTACCACTTCAGCACAATCATGACTTATTTTGAGGCTTTAGGAAAGGAATCTTTACGTTCCCTCTTGTGTTCCTGCTATTCTGCCTCTTGTGTTCTACCCAATGCTAATGTTCATACAAAAGCAGGCTGCTTATATGAAACTGGTCTTTAAGTCGTTCCAGCGCAGGATTTCATTGTTGTATTTAAACGGTATTTGGCTTTGACAAAGACAGTGTATTTAGTAGGGGTGTAACGGTACGCCATATGCACGATCGGTATACCTCGGTTTTATAGTCCTGATTAATTTTGGGTACAGTAAAGGGACAAGACTTGTGTAAACAAATGTAATGGTTTTTTGGTTTTTTTATAAAACAGAAAAAACCCCTGCACATTATCCATCCCTTTTCCATACTGCGTATCTCCAGTAGCGTTGCGAGTAAGTTGAAGCCTATCCCATCCATCCATCCATTTTCTACCGCTTGTCCCCGCTGGAGCCTATCTCAGCTGCATTCGGACGGAAGGCGGGGTACGCCGTGGACAATTCCCCACCTCATCACACGCAGGCTATCCCGAGAAATAATAAATAAATAAATGTTGAGTACAGACGTGTCAAACACATTAAAATGAAAGGATGTGAGAGCCACTTTCATACGTTAAAGAAGCTGAAAGTAACCCACTGTAGGTCAATATATGCTAAGCTATCTAAACAAAACAACATCTTAGGTTTGCATTATATGGCACAAAGACAATTAGAGTAATATCTAATAATACATGTTAATAAGGAACTTTATTTAATATTACAGTAATGGCCAACAAAAAAATATCCATGAGCTAAACATCGGACTGATGGTTTACAGTGTTACTTTTTAGAAAAGTGCAACAATGCATATGTTCAACAGTTTAAACAGTGTGATTTATTGTTTAATTTTCATTGGAATTATGTTCTTTATTGGTTGATGTAATAAAATAGTTCCAGCTACTGAACAATGACGGCACACTACTTTCGTCTTATCCACTCACCGGGAAAGCCAAGTGCTCCAAAAACATTGAAGAGGGAAGAGAAGAGGGTTTTCAAGCCTTGGCTTCTCCTTGGCACTATCCCTAGCCAAGGCTGTACTGCACGGTATTTGTTTACAGAGTGGACGCCGGATGCGGGGTAGACTTCTTGTCCCTCACTTAAACGCGTGAGAAAGTGGTATGCCTCTTTACCAAACCGATCGAGACTAGACGTAGCGTTACACCCCTACTACTTAACGTATGCAACTTTGGGGCACATTGATTACTCATTTTCTACCAGAATCCGTCTTATATTTTGTCTTAACTATATGAGCAACAATCATGCTACATACTGCTGAACTTAGCAAGCAATAGCTTGTGTTTCGATGCACACGGGACGTCAAAACACAGGCCTTTGGAAAGTTAGCCTGCTTGCAAAAACTCTTTATTGTTTTTGCCTCTCTAAAGGAAGATTTGTCCTCATGTTATTGAATACTCAGGAAGAATATTGTTACCTCATAATGATGATGTGAGAATGTATGTTAATACCGCTTGTAGAGAGCTCTTTGGAGCCAAATTGGGATTGTGTAAAGACAAAAACATACTCTGATCTCTTCAGGGAATTGACAAGGCCTTTTACATTAACAGTGAACACACATGCATGCACACAAAACTCCCGTCCAAAGGCAAAACCCAGTAACTCAATTTTTGTAATTTGTTCCGTAAGTAAGCTGCTTACTTACGGAACAAATTACAATATCGCAATCACTAATGTAAAGCATATCACCTAGTAACTCCAAAATTATTATCAGCTCAGTTGTGACCAAAATTGAGTTACTGGGTTTTGCCTTTGGATGGGAGAAACGCACACACATATATGCACACACACGTACAGCTTTATAGCTCTGGGAAAGTGGCGATATTTGTACCAAGGCCTGAAATGTTGAATGTAATTGAGATTTTTTTTTTTAAAGAAAAAGAACAATACATGCCATAATGTACATGGATGACATTTTTAGATATATGAAACATATTTTCTTCATGTATAGATTCCCTTATAGATTTTGGTGGCGATGAATGATAATATGTGTTTAGTGTGTGTAGTTAGCAGCAGGGCAAAGCACTCCTTGACGAACAACTGACAAATTAAACGCTACAGTACATTAGATATGTTTATGAAAAGGTCTTAATAAAGTTTGCTATCAGATGATTGTTGAATTGGCGTCACAAAGGAGGATTGTGACTATTTGCTTATGGTCACTTTGTGAGTACATTTAAGAGCGCGCCCTCATTCAGTTGGAAATTGATTGATTTGATGTTTCAACTTTTTTTTATTTGCATTTGCGTTCACACTTGGTGTTGGCTAAATGATCACGTGGCTATTTCTCTCACATACTAAGTCTACACCATAAGGACTTGGTTTGGGCTCCATCCGTGACATACTATAAGATATAACTCATGATATTCCAAATAAAAATTCTCCTTGCTGCTATATTCAGCTTAGATTTCACAAAAAGCCTAAAAATAAACACACAGAGGGGGAAAGCGAAACAGAGACAGTCCTTCCAACTGATTTTCTCCGTGTCTTTGGTCCGTATTGCGCTCACATTTGAGTTCAGAGCAATCAAACGGCACCAGAGTTGCTGATAAATGGGTGTTAGATGTCTTGAAGGTTTAGGATGGTGGCGGTCACATATTTGTCATTGGACCGAGGGCTATGAATTGAAGAATATATTCTTAGAGTCCGGATTTGATTGGACATAATTTGTGACATATAATGTGGCGTAACACAAAAAAACTAAACACGGTCTGGTGGGTTGAATACTTTGGGTAGTTCTATAAAGTAGTGATGGTTAAAAGACACCTCAGTGACTCACGGGCTGTATTGACACTGCACTGATTATGTGATGGTGTTTCATAACGGCGGTATTTGCTGCATTAAAAAACTAAATTTACCCGAAAATCTAATTGTTGGTATTTGTAAATAGTTTGTGCAGAAAGGAATATGAACCACGCAGCTCGGCTCAATGACCATTTGGTAAACAGGAAAAAAAAAACATTATCTCAAACACACATCAAATTTTTTTCCTTTTTTAGTTCCATTTAGATCAAGGGCTCAATGGCAATGGAATTTGATGTCAAACGCAGCACACCACTCTTCCGATTACTCATCTCGAGAGCTGAAAAAGGCACTTCATGATAAAGACCAGTTTAGTGCTTCAGTCAGATGACACAGCAGCTGTATCTGTAATGTTTTTGTTTTTTTAAAGTGATCATACACATGAACACATTGAAGTATCGAGAGATCAATCCATCCCTAATATGTGGTCAGATTTGACCTCACTAAATTTCACAAAAAGCTTATCAAATATATCTTCAGGGGCGCCACACACACGGACAGAGAGAGCGGAGAAGAGACGCAGCCTTTCCAATGCATTTTCTTGTACATATTTGCTCTTATTGCATGCTTTTGATGTCATTTTAACACTGCTATGTGTCTTTGGGCCTTGGAGTGTTCCAGTTTGAGCTCGAGTGAACCTAGCAAAGGCACCAGAACTCTTTTAAACCAAGCCATACATGCCAAGTGTGAACGCAGCTTGAAAGCGTGATGCAAAACAATGAGAATAAGACTCGATTTCGAACATGTATTTGAACCAACCTGGTTTTTAAAAGTATTTAAGCGCTTAGCAACAAGAATTGAATGCTCTTCAATGTTCTCCACCAGCTTTTGTTCTCATTCAGCGAGTTTTGTCAAACCCAAATTGGATCGCAGTGTTTTTTCTTTTTTGTTGTTTGTTTGTCGTCATATCTCGTGCTTTTCCGTAACCATTTCTACCTCATTTTGAAGACATGGAAGTATTTATTTCATGTCGTTTCATGTGCCAGTTCAGGAGCAGTAATGTTTCTCCACTTTGACCCGTTACAGTCTACCTCATGAAAACTGTTGTGTTGATGAAAATGAAGATACTGTACCAAAAAAAGAGGAAAAAAAAATTATACTGAATCGGATTTTGTGTTATTTTTGTCTATCAAACCAAAAATGTTTGATGTTTGAGTGTTGTCGTTCACTAAACTGTATGTTGACAACTACATGTGTTGCTGGTGTCTTATTTCTTCTATTGCAAAGGTGTCAAACTTGTTTTAATTGAGGGACATATTGCAATTCTGGCTGCCCTCAGAGGGCCACATTGAACGACGTGGTGGGTAACATTACATGACGAAGCCTACTGCATTTAATGACGTGGACGAACACAACAAATTATTTGGAAAACCACATTAAATGACGTGGAAGACCACGACAAATTATACGAAAGATCACATTGAATGATGTGACAGACCACATAGAATGAGGTGATGGGCCACCCAAAAGGATGTGGCAGACCACATTGAACGATGTACAAGACCACACTGAATGACTTGGTGCACCACATTAAATAACGTTGCAGACATCATTAAATGGTGTAAAAGACCACAATGAATGATGTGGCGAACCACATTAAAAACGTGGCAGACTACATCCTACGATATGGCGGACAACAGCAAATGATGTGGCAGACCACACAAAATAATGTTGCGGGGCACATAAAATAATAATGCGGCAGGCCCATAGGCCTCAAGTTTGACATTGTGTTCTACTGCATCTCAGCATCCAAAAAATATTGATTGTTTTTCATGCATGTATCAAAGGCCTACTAAAACAAGATTTTCTTATTTAAACGGGAATAGTAGATCCATTCTACGTGTCATACTTGATCATTTCGCGATATTGCCATATTTTTGCTGAAAGGATTCAGTAGAAGGGCTTGACGGTGGCAGAGGGGTTAGTGCGTCTGCCTCACAATGCGAAGGTCCTGCAGTCCTGGGTTCAAATCCAGGCTCGGGATCTTTCTGTGTGGAGTTTGCATGTTCTCCCCGTGAATGCGTGGGTTCCCTCCGGGTACTCCGGCTTCCTCCCACTTCCAAAGACATGCACCTGGGGATAGGTTGATTGGCAACACTAAATTGGCCCTAGTGTGTGAATGTGAGTGTGAATGTTGTCTGTCTATCTGTGTTGGCCCTGTGATGAGGTGGGCGACTTGTCCAGGGTGTAACCCGCCTTCCGCCCGATTGTAGCTGAGATAGGCGCCAGCGCCCCCCGCGACCCCAAAAGGGAGTAAGCGGTAGGAAATGGATGGATGGATGGATTCAGTAGAGAACAACGACGATAAAGTTCGCAACTTTTGGTCGCTAATAGAAAAGCCCTGCCTTTACCAGAAGTATGTGTGCGTGACGTCACGAGTTGCGGGGCCCCACACATATTCACATTGTTTTTAATGGGAGCCACCAGCAGTAAAAGCAATTCGGACCGAGAAAGTGAAAATTTCCCCATTAATTTGAGCGAGGATGGAAGTTTTGTGAATTAGGATATTGATAGTGAAGGACTAGAAAAAAAAAGCGAAGGCTCCGGGCGGCGGCAGTGTGAGCGTTTCAGATGTAATTAGACACATTTACTAGGATAATTCGGGAAGATCCCTTATCTGCTTATTGTTTTAATCGTGTTTTAGTGAGATTTTAGAGATTGTAAAGACATACCTCGAGGTCGGATGGCTGCGGTGAACACAAAGTGTCTCAGAGAGAAGCCGAGGAGCCAAGCTCAGAGCTGCCTTTCAAACAGCTGCTGCAGGACGACGAATAATCCAATGATTTCTCCGGTAAGATATACTATATATCACAATTTCCCCATCCAAAAACATGCTGGTTGACGAAGGCAGAACATGTTCGATTGACCGCTCTGTGTTAAAGCTTCACAACCAACAAAGAAACACCGGCTGTGTCTCGGTGCTAAAGACAGCTGCAATCCACCGCTTTTCACCAACAACATTGTTCTTTATAGTCTCCATTATTAAATGAACAAACACAGCAACACAGATGTCCAAAATACTGTGTAATTACGCCATGAACAGAGACGACTTTTAGCCGTGTTTGGTGCAGCGCTATTTCCTTACAGTCCGTGACGTCACGCGTGCGCGTCATCATTCCGCGACGTTTTCAACAAGAAACTCGCGGAAAATTTAAAATTGCAATTTAGTAAACTAAAAACTAAAAAGGCCGTATTGGCATGTGTTGCAATGTTAACATTTCATCATTGATATATAAACTATCAGACTGCGTGGTGGGTAGTAGTGGGTTTCAGTAGGCCTTTAATTGATATCTGCACTTTATCTACCACTATTTATATATTTTTTCAGTTGTTTTTTGGAATTTTTATTTTATTCATTTTGTATATTAACTAGTAACAATATGTATTTATGGTGCTATAACTGTATTATTTGTACAGCAGAAATCTAAATATTTAAATTCAAATTATTTGGAAAAACGTAATTCTGAAATTATTATTAAATAATTGCAGCGAGTTAAAACTGCACTGCATCATCTTGAGGGATATTCTAGAAGTTTGTTAACCCTTTTAGCTAAATAAATTAACCAATAATCACTGCAAACTACAATGACAAACATATTTTTACACACACAGAAAATAGTACCTTTAAAATTTTATACAGTACTGTATGCAAATTGGCCCGAATGTGTGAATGTGAGTATGAATGGATGTCTGTATATCTATGTTGGCCCTACGATGAGGTGGCGACTTGTCCAGGTTCGACCCTGCCTTCCGTCTGAGTGCAGCTGAGATAGGCTCCAGCTACCCCGCAACGAACTAGCGGAAATAAATGGATGTCTGTTTATCATAAACACAGTCTTTATATAATAAGCTACTAAACATTGTTAAGGTTTTATTGTCAATGAATTTCAACAGGGTACATTGGTGTGTTTTATTTGACATTTAACTAATATACTGATTAAGATTACTCTAGGGCAGGGGTATCTAAAGTGCAAAGGAAGAAAGAAAATTACTTTTAGAGGGTGAACAGCAAAAATGTTAAAGTGAAAAGGCACAATACATATAAATATACATATATAAGCATACATACACTATATTGCCAAAAGTATTTGGCCACCTGCTTTTACTCACATATGAACTTGAAGTGCCATCCCATGGATTTGTCCAAAATGTTTTGGTATCCTGGAGCATTCAAAGTTCCTTTCACTGTAACTAAGGCGCCAAGCCCAAATCCTGAAAAACAACCCCACACCAGAACCACTCATCCACCAAATTTCACACTCGGCACAATGCAGTCCAAAATGTAGCGTTCTCCTGACAACCGCCATCAGATTACCAGATGGAAATGCGTGATTCATCACTCCAGAGAAGGCGTCTCCATGACTCTAAAGTCCAGTGGCGACGTGCATTACACCACTGTATCCCATGCTTTAAAGTGACTTTCTGATGTACTGTACGGCTTCAAATCACTGCTCGGCCATGGAAGCCCATTCCATTAAGCTTTTTGTGTACTGTATGTGGGCTAATTGGAATGGTCACATGAAGTTTGGAGCTAAGTAGCAACGGACTGTGCAGAAAGTCTTTGCACTATGCGGTTCAGCATCCGCTGACCCCTCTCTGTCAGTTTACGTAGCCTACCACTTGGTGGCTGACTTGCTGTTGTTCCCTCACTCTTCACTTCTCTTATAATAAAGTTGACTTTGGAATATTTAGGAGTGATGAAATTTCACAACTGGATTTGTTGCACAGGTGGCATCCTCTGACAGTTCCTCGCTGGAAATCACTGAGAGCGGACCATTCTTTCACAAATGTTTGTAGAAACAGTCTACATGACTAAGTGCTTGACTTTATACACCGGGCCAAGTGATTAGGGCACCCGATTTTCATCATTTGGACGGGTGGCCAATTACTTTCGGCAATACAGTGTATACATACATTATATATATGTATGTATATATATATATATATGGGCTGTATATGTAAATATATATATATATATATATATATATATATATATATATATATATATATATATATATATATATATATATATGCAGTGGGGCAAAAAAGTATTTAGTCAGTCTCCGATTGTGTAAGTTCTCCCACTTAAAATGATGACAGAGGTCTGTAATTTTCATCATAGGTAAACTGTGAGAGACAGAATGTGAAAAGAAAATCCAGGAATTCACATTGTAGGAATTAAAAAAAAAATGTATTTGTAAATTTTGGTGGAAAATAAGTATTTGGTCACTTCAAACAAGGAAGATCTCTGGCTCTCACAGACCTGTAACTTCTTCTTTAAGAAGCTCTTCTGTCCTCCACTCGTTACCTGCATTAATGGCACTTGTTTGAATTCGTTATCCGTATAAAAGACACCTGTCCACAGCCTCAAACAGTCAGACTCTAAACTCCACTATGGCCAAGACCAAAGAGCTGTCGAAGAACTCCAGGAAATTAATTGTAGACCTGCACCAGACTGGGAAGAGTGAATCTACAATAGGCAAGCAACTTAGTGTGAAAAAAATCAACTGTGGGAGCAATTATCAGAAAATTGGCACTCAGCATCAAGGGTTGGTGTGTGTGTGACAATCATTGGTACTTTAACTTTAACTTAACACCCTGGACAAGTCGCCACCTCACTATATCCCATTTGGGTCCAAACACAGTCACTTGTTGAGAATTTAAGGCAGGTAAAGCAATAAAGAAGTTTTTTTTTTGTAGCACAGCCACAAAGTCATTATTTTCCAGTATTCCAATCCTTTTGAAATGAACAAGTTATTTTCTGTCCTCGGACCACATACGTTTGAATCAAATCTGGAAGCTCTGGTGTTGGTCTCCCAGTATTAATGACTTCTTGCTTTCATTGAGTGTCCAGTCTTGAGAAATTCCTTATTTTAGAAATCAAATCCTCGATTTTTATGGCAAAAAAGCATCATAGTTTGCAGGAAGCATAGCAGTTGCTGTCTGTTGTTTTCTTCTTCTACTTCTTAAGGGTTAAACGTTGCTGGCAGTTCATGAACTTTTGATATATCGTCCCCTACCTTGAGGCAGAGGTACTTGTGCGCCCCCTCGCATGCACACGCTCCGTACACTTTGTGTGTAGCTGTGGAGGCACCACCTGTGTCTGCCTCAGTTCTCGTCTGCTGCGTTATTTTAATCAGGAAAAACGGAATTTCCGCGATTTTGGCCATGGAAATGATCAAAATATACAGGAACCACACAAAAATAGAAAGCATAGATCAAAAGAGAAATATTAAATCTTATTTTATTGTATTACTTCGTTTTTGAACATCTCATGGCTAAGCCTTTAACCCCCCCTGGTGGCAAGGTGAGGCACTGACTCACTTGCCTCCCCTGACACCACGTCACTGATACACACACACGCATATTATATATATATATATATATACATATAAAACAACGCAATCCAAATATATATATATATACACACACACACACACACATACATACCATATTTCCTTCAATGGCCGCCAGGCATAGTATGCGCCTGCCTTGAATTACTGCCGGGTCAAACTAGCTTCGCAAAAATAATTAGCGCATACTTAGTATTACCGCCGGGTCAAACTCGTGACGTCACGAGTGACACTTCCCCTGTCATCATTTTCAAAATGGAGGAGGCTGATTTCAATACCGGTAATTTGAAATCGCATAAAGGGAAGAAGATTAAGAGCTATGCAGTAGGATTTAAGGTCCAAGCTATTGAATACCGGTATGCTAAAAAGAACAGTAAACAGCTATGTTTTATTAATATACCTGTGGAGCCGACGGTCCGACAGACAGGCAGGGCCAGCTGGAGCCCGGCCCAAGATGGCGGCGAGGAGACGGCGAGCCAGCAGAGAGGAGGAGCGGAAGAGCGACCTGGACTGAGGTTTTATTGAAAAATAAACAAAGTCAAACTGCCCAAGCCATGTCCTTCCTTGGTGGTCCTGGGAACCCACAAGGCGACGGTTTGAGACCGTCACAATAGCGTAGCTGCATGTGTCAAATATGAGTCATTAAATGACTCCCGCCTCCTGGTGGTAGAGGGCGCTAGTGATCCTTCTTGCGACTACTCGGCTGCAGAAAAAGTAAAATGAGTGACGTGATATGTGCTGGGACGGACATGATGGATATGAACTGGACCAGCAAGAGTGAGCAGTGTGTGTTTATTAAAATAAAACAGTTTTCTAAACTGGAATTTCATTCGAAGCAGGAGGTAATAAAGGAAGATCTCCATCGAGACAGAGACTTTTAAAACTGAAGAAAGATAAGGAAAACTTCTATAAACAAGTTATCGATGCTTTTGATCAGAAGGAGCTGGCATGGACTATTTTCATAAGTAAAGGTAAGACCATAATTACGTTTTTTTAAATTAAATGTGCTTTTTATGATGGTATCCTTACATCACACTCAAATTTTTACTGCCTGCCTATGGTAAGTGCCGGAGTGAGCAAATGTTTTCAAATATTTAGCGCATGCCTACTTTTACCGCATGCCTTTGGTAAGCACAGGAGTGAGAATAGATTTTAAATTAATTAACGCCCTGGCGACAATTAAAGGAAATACGGTACACACACACACACACACACACATATATATATGTATATGTATATATATATATATATATATATATATATATATATATATATATATATACATACACATATATATATATATTAAGGGTGTGGGGAAAAAACGATTCGAATTTGAATCGCGATTCTCACATTGTGCTATTCCGAATCGATTCTCATTTTTTAAAAATCATTTAAAATTTTTTTTTTTTTTATCAATCCAACAAAACAATACACAGCAATACCATAACAATGCAATCCAAATCCAAAACCAAACCTTACCCAGCAACACTCAGAACTGCAATAAACAGAGTAATTGAGAGGAGACACAAACACGACACAGAACAAACCAAAAGTAGTGAAACAAAAATGAATATTATCAAAAAACAGTATCAATATTAGTTATAATTTCAGCATAGCAATAATTAAAAATCCCTCATTGACATTATCATTACACATTTATAAAAATTAAAAAAAAAAGAACAATAGTGTCACAGTGGCTTACACTTGCATCACATCTCATAAGCTTGACAACACACTGTGTCCAATGTTTTCACAAAGATAAAATAAGTCATATTTTTGGTCCGTTTAATAGTTAAAAAATGTTTACATTATTGCAATCATTTGATAAAACACTTTCCATTAAAATTATAAATGCGTTTTTAAAAAAAAATCTACTACTCTGCTAGCATGTCAGCAGACCTGGGTAGATACTGCTGAAAATATATGTATTGAATGAATAGAGAATTGTTTTGAATCGGAAAAATATCGTTTTAGAATCGAGAATCGCGTTGAATCGAAAAAATCGATTTATAATCAAATCGCGACCCCAAGAATCGATATTGAATCAAATCGTGGGGCACTCAAAGATTCGCAGCCCTAATATATATATATATATATATATATATATATATATATATATATATATATATATATATATATATATATATATATATATATATATATATATATATGTATACATATATATATATATATGTATACATATATATATATATATATATATATATACACACACATATATATATATATATATACATATTATATATATATATATATATATACATACATACATATATATACGTATATATATATACATATATATACATATACACATACATATATATATATATATATACACACATATATAAATACATACATACATACAGTACATAAATACATACATATATATAGTACACACTGTGATCTGTATTGTTTTCTGCTAGTTATAAATATTATAACTAGCAGAAAACAATATAGATCACAGTCACACAACACTGTAAAAATCAATAACCTTAATAAACTTCCAAAACATCACTACTCATTAGTTACAGTCACAAATACACTGATCACTATTAACATGGTACTTTTAAATATTTGTTCTCTCATCAATAACTCTTATAATTAATTATTTGATTTTATAGCACAAATTAGACTGCTTGCTTTTAACTGAGTTATAGGTGGGTACAGATGCACCGGTTGTTCTTACTGAGGCCTCTCCATCCAGTTTTAACTTTGCCTTTTCAGTTGGAAGTGATAGGAAGGGAGGTGGCACAGCATCAATAGCAACATATTCCCTAACTTAAAAACATATTTTATTTGATCACTGTAACTTTTGAATGTCATGCAATTGTTTTTAGCAGCCCCCGACATATGTGTGTCACTGTTTATAGACCACCAAAGCTAAGTGCTGCTTTTTTTAAATGATTTTGATGAGTTTTTATTAATCATTTATTCAACACATAAATTGATCATTTTAGCTGGGGATTTTTAATCTACACACTGATAATGTTTTAGACCCTGTTTCAAGGGAATTTTTTAAAATATGTTACATTTTATGGATTTTACCTAACATGTCACACAGCCGACTCACAACAGACGACACAGTCTGGATTTGGTCATTACTCAAGCACATTCTTTTAAATAGACTGAAACACCTGGTGGGTCTCTCTGGGACTGTTCATAAATGGTTCACTTCTTATCTCTCAGACAGAAAATTATTGGTAAGTATGGCTCTTCAAAGACCTATGAAATCACATGTGGTGTTTCTCGAGCATCAATTGTAGGTCCTTTTTAATATTTACATGATTCCGATTAGCTATGTCATCAGAAGACATGGAATCAATTTCCACAACTATGCTGATGACACACTGTTGTATATTTCCATGCCTCCTGATGACACAAGACCAATTGATACTATTTTTAATTGCATTTTAGATTTTAAATCCTGGATGGCGGATAATTTTTCACAGATTAACCAGGACAAGACTGACATCTTAGCTTTTTTCTCTCTGGCACTCATCGAGGGTGGACGCTCCCCTTTCCTCTCCCTTATCTCTCCTGCCCGCTTCTTAATTTTGTCTTGTCTTAACTTTCTTGTTGCCTCTTTTTGCACTGCTCTCCACATCTAAACATTGGAACTATTTAACTGGCCTCATTAAAATTGACAAGATCTTTGGTTTGGGGGAACCTGCTGTCATGACGAAGCGGTTGTTGCTGGACACATGGGAGACACTCTTGGGAGAAGCAGGAGTGCCGCGTGCCTGGCGACCCTTTTCTGTCAAGGACGTGAAGATATCTACCTATTCAGAATTATGACAACAGGACATCTGCTGATTGGAGTAAGCGTTGCTCTGGTTTGTCGACAAATTGGAAGTTGCTGGCAGTCTTCAAAGTACCCCAAAGCTGCCACAAATGATTGGAGGACGCGGGAAGAACTGTGGATTACATCGGACTGTCTACCCCGCAGTTTTGAGGACCAGTCATAGATAATTTAGAGTGAAAAGCAAATTTTATTTTCACCCGCATACAAAATCATTCTAACTTGGATTATTTCCCTGGCTTCAAGACTCTCTCGAAGGACAGAGCAGCGAAGACACAACAAACTCCTTTTTTGTCTTTCATGGACACACACCTGTTGTTGTTGACTTTGGACTAACGACTGGACAATACATCAAGGCTGCGGAACAGACACACTGCGGGCTTACACACACACACATCCAAAAAAATTTATGCCACACATACACCCCCTCAAACCCAACGCCCTCGACGCAAATCCCGTAGGTGTGATGAATGGATGGTCAGCGCCTGAGAGCTGCGGCCTACCACCATGACCTTGAACTACCTTCGCTCTGTTGCTAGATATCTCAAGATGTATGTTGTAATATGTATATGACCTTTGCGATGGAGGTTTTTTTTCCTTGGACTCAGTCTGGACCCCTCCTGAGGGTCTAGCCTTGGACTGATACTTTCTTTACCCCCCCTCCCAATGTCACCCTTTTCTCACCTTTTTACGGAGCGCCGTAAGTGGCTGATCCGTTGGCGGTGTCGTCTTGTCCCCCCCTGTAACGTATGTCTGCTCTTAGCGGGACTGTGCCGAAAATGAAATTTCGTTGTACTTGTTTGTGCAATGACGATAAAGATCTATCCTATCCTATTCTATTGGCCATAAGGCCCTGACAGAGAAACACATATCAATACTACAATCATTGTTTTTAACTCCATCACTACAAGTGAAACATCTGGGCGTTGTTTTTGACTCTGAACTTAGTTTTATACAATATATAAAAAATATAACAAAAATAAGTTTATAACATCTTAAGAATGTAGCCAGAGTTTGCCAAATTCTGTCTCAGGGTAACATGGAAACGCTCATGCAAGCTTTTATTACAAGTCGTATAGATTATTGTAACGCCCCGCTTTCTGGTCTTCCTAAAAATGTTAATGCACCTTTAAACCTACTCCAAAATTTAGCGACATGTGTCTTGACGAAGACCAGAACGCGGGCTCCAGTATACCAGTTTAAAAATCTCTGTATTGGCTCCCCGTGTGTTTCAGCATCAATTTTATGGTTTCTTCTTATGGTTTATAAATGTTTTTATGGTATTAGGCCTTGTTATATTTCAGATTTGCTTATCCCCTGGGGCCCTGAGATCCTCCAGCACTCAATTCCAAATTATTCCAAAAGTCAGGTCACAAAGTCACGGGATTGTATTTTTCCACAATTATGGCCCCCGTCTATGAAACACCTTGCCGGAGGATCTCAGGGCTGCGGAGGATGTTCATGTTTTTAAGAGCAGGCTAAAGACTCACCTTTTTGATGTGGCTTTTACCTAATATTTTTTATTTTATTTAAGTTATTTGTACTTTACATCTTATTAGTTATGCAATATTTTATTTAGGTCTATTTATCTATTATATTATGTATTCCTATTTTTTTTATTTTAATCTTCATTTGTCTTACTTGTATTTTAGCCTTTATCTCTATAAATAGCTCTTACTACTTTACAGGTTTTATTATTTGTACTTTTCGGCAATTTTCAGAGGGAGCCATCATCATCAGGGGTTATCGGTCGTGCTGTGAGCATGCTTTGTGTCAGCCAGCTGGTGGCCATGGTCTGATGACCCCCTGGTGCAGATGGCTCTTGTGATAGTGTTCACATGTCTCCTCTGTACTCAGTCATGCATTTATTTGATCATCTATGTGCATATGTGTGTATGTGTGGGTGGGTGGTTGTGTGTATTTGGTATTTGTGTGGGTGCATGTGTGTGTGTGTGTGGGGGGGGGGGGGGGGGGGGTTGTATTGTTTTCAAGTTTGTAAAGCACTTTATGTTGCATCTCTTTTATGTAGGAAAAAGCGCTTTATAAATAGTTTGATTTAATTTGATACATACAGTACATACATATACATATATTCACAGTTATCAGTTATATATATATATATATATATATATATATATATATATATATATATATATATATATATATATATATATATATATACACAAACATACACACATATATACACACACACACACATATATATATATATACACACATACATATATATACACATACACATATATATATATATACACACACATACATACATATGTATATATATATATACACACACATATATATATATATATATATATATATATATATATATATATATATATATATATATATATATACATACACACAAACCCTGTTTCCATATGGGTTGGGAAATTATGTTAGATGTAAATATAAACGGAATAAAATGATTTGCAAATAATTTTCAACCCATATTCAGTTGAATATGCTACAAAGACAAGATATTTGATGTTCAAACTGATAAACTTTGATTTTTTTGCAAATAATCATTAACTTTAGAATTTGATGCCAGCAACACGTGACAAAGAAGTTGGGAAAGGTGGCAATAAATACTGATAAAGTTGAGAAATGATCATCAAACACTTATTTGGAACATCCCACATGTGTGCAGGCTAGTTGGGAACAGGTGGGTGCCATGATTGGGTATAAAAGGAGCTTCCATGAAATGCTAAGTAATTCACAAACAAGGATGGGACGAGGGTCACCAACTTGTAAGCAAATGGTCGAACAGTTTTAGAACAACATTTCTTAACGAGCTATTGCAACGAATTTAGGGATTTTACCATCTACGGTCCGTAAAATCATCAAAAGCTTCAGAGAATCTGGAGAAATCACTGCACGTAAGCAATGATATTACGGACCGCTGATCCCTCAGGCAGTACTGCATCAAAAAAAGACATCAGTGTGTAAAGGATATCACCACATGGGCATAGGAACACTTCAGAAAACCACTGTCAGTAACTACAGTTGGTCGCTACATCTGTAAGTGCAAGTTAAAACTCTGCTATGCAAAGCAAAACCCATTTATCAACAACACCAAGGAACAACGCTGGCTTCGCTGGGCCCGAGCTCATCTAAGATGGACTGATGCAAAGTGGAAAAGTGTTCTGTGGTCTGACGAGTCCACATTTCAAATTCCATCCATCCATTTTCTAC
Organism: Nerophis ophidion; assembly: GCF_033978795.1. Lineage (NCBI taxonomy): Eukaryota > Metazoa > Chordata > Actinopteri > Syngnathiformes > Syngnathidae > Nerophis > Nerophis ophidion. Next base: position 38,238,665 of record NC_084626.1, read on the forward strand.
CGCTTATTCCCTTTTGGGGTCGCTGGCGCCCATCTCAGCTACAATCGGGCGGAAGGCGGTGTACACCCTGGACAAGTCGCCACCTCAACATTTAAAATTATATTTGGAAACTGTGGACAAAGGTGTCCTCCAGAACAAAGAGGAAAATAACCATCCGTATTGTTATAGGTGCGAAGTTGAAAAGCCAGCATCTGTGATGGTATTGGGGTGTATTAGTGCTCAAGGCATGGGTAACTTATACATCTGTGAAGGCACCATTAAGGCTGAATGGTCCATACAGGTTTTTGGAGCAACATATGTTGTCATCCAGGCAACGTTATCATGGACGCCAAGCCACGTGTTACAACAACGTGGTTTTTAGTAAAAGAGTGCGGGTACTTTCCTGGCCCGCCTGCAGTCCAGACAGGTCTCCCATCGAAAATGTGTGTCGCATTATGAAGCGTAAAATATGACAGCGGAGACCCCGGACTGTTGAATGAGTGAAGCTCTACATAAAACAAGAATGGGAAAGAATTTCACTTTCAAAGCTTCAGCAATTAGTTTCCTCAGTTCCCAAATGTTTATTGAGTGTTGTTAAAAGAAAATGTGATGTAACACAGTGGTGAACATGCCCTTTCCCAACTACTTTGGCACGTGTTTCAGTAATGAAATTCTAAGTTAATTTTTTTTTTTTTTAAATAAAGTTTATGAGTTTGAACATCAAATATCTTGTCTTTGTAGTGCATTCAACTGAATATAAGTTGAAAAGGATTTGCAAATCATTGTATTCCGTTTATATTTACATCTAACACAATTTCCCAACTCATATGGAAACAGGGTTTGTGTGTGTGTATATATATATATATATATATATATATATATATATATATATATTTATATATATATACATACACACACATACATAAAGTGTTATTTTCTCTCATAGCATTCTAATTATTATTATTTTTATAGTGGTTGTAAAATTTAAATGCTTGGAATTTAAATGTTTTAAACAGCACCACTACAAAAACCAAACGTGTTTTTACTGTGAGGTAGAAGTGCTCTGCATCAAACTAGGATAATTCAGTGTTACATATTTGCATTTCATTGTTATATTGGCTATAGGCGTCACTGGTTTGTGTACCCAATGAAGCACCAAGTGTATTTGCATCAAAACGCCACTAGAGGGCACTATAGAGCTAGAAGACTGTTAAGACTATCATAGAATGTTAAAAACAGAATACATCCAAAAGTTAGTAAAAACCTAGCACATCAAAGAATGAGAGCTTGATGAACGGCGTTATAGAACCTTACCTTGCGGGGATGTAAGACAAATTGTTTATCTTCTCCCGCTCTTCTTCTTCTTGCTGAAACAGACCCACAAAGTAGAAGCATGAACGACAAAAACATGACCTCATCCCGATACTTGAGCAGTGAAAATATGTATTGATATTTTGGAGACATCCATCTTTGCTCCCTTACACACTCAACCCCCACCCACCCATGTCCTGTTCATCTGTGTCCATTAGCAGCAAACTGCACTACACTCATGTAAAGAGGTGGAGGAATGCAGGCTGAAGGATAGATTTGTCCATAGCAACAGTCAAGGTTTGTGTGCATGCTTGCCTCATTCATGTATTTTTATTTGTCATCTTCTTGCAGCATCATCAGCTCACTGGCTCACTGTGGGAGGAAGGGAGTTAAAGGAGCACAGTACAGTGGAGGCTGCTGATTCAGCCCAGGCCCCTGCATTCATACATCTGCACTGCAGTGCTGCATCGGCCTAGCCCTGCACCTCCCAACGCTCGCACACACACAACCATTTAGCCATTTCAGTGGTGGGGGCACTGTTATTGTTTAAGATTCTTTTTGAATTGTCTAAAAGAAGGCTGATACAACAATACTGCACAGTAAAATCTCAAAAAAATCCTCTACTGGAAATCAAGAATATTTTCAATACATCTCCCACTTAACAAAAAAGAAAAAAAATAGGGAGGGGCGCTGAGTCAACAATTACAATGGTATCGACAGGCATACCTCAGTTTCCATACCAAAAGTTGCCACAAAGACTGAATCAACAATACTGAAGCATTTTACTTATACAGTGGGGCAAAAAAGTATTTAGTCAGCCACCGATTGTGCAAGTTCTCCCACTTAAAATGATGACAGAGGTCTGTAATTTTCATCATAGGTACACTTCAACTGTGAGAGACAGAATGTGGGAAAAAAATCCAGGAATTCACATTGTAGGAATTTTAAAGAATGTATTTGTAAATTATGGTGGAAAATAAGTATTTGGTCAATCATTCAAAGCTCTCACTGATGGAAGGAGGTTTTGGCTCAAAATCTTACGATACATGGCCCCATTCATTCTTTCCTTAACACGGATCAATCGTCCTGTCCCCCTTAGCAGAAAAACAGCCCCAAATAATGATGTTTCCACCGCCATGCTTCACAGTAGGTGTGGTGTTCTTGGGATGCAACTCAGTATTCTTATTCCTCCAAACACAACAAGTTGAGTTTATACCAAAAAGTTATATTTTGGTTTCATCTGAACACATGACATTTTCCCAATCCTCTGCTGTATCATCCATGTATCCATTTTGGTATGAACTCAACTTGTCGTGTTTGGAGGAAGAAGAATACTGAGTTGCATCCCAAGAACACCACACCTACTGTGAAGCATGGGGGTGGAAACATCATGCTTTGGGGCTGTTTTTCTGCTAAGGGGACAGGACGATTGATCGGTGTTAAGGAAAGAATGAATGGGGCCATGTATCTTGAAATTTTGAGCCAAAACCTCCTTTCAGCAGTGAGAGCTTTGAATGATTGACCAAATACTTACTTTCCCCCATAATTTACAAATAAATGTTTTTAAATTCCTACAATGTGAATTCCTGGATTTTTTTTCACATTCTGTCTCTCACAGTTGAAGTGTAACTCTGATGCAAATTACAGACCTCTGTCATCATCAAGTGGGAGAACTTGCACAATCGGTGGCTGACTAAATATTATTTTGCCCCACTGTATATATCCAATTAATCTGTTCCAGACACCCACAAATAGTGATGAAAGACACATTTTATAAAACATAATGATGAATGCCCATTTAACATCTCTGTTACCTTTATTGAAGACTCTGTAAAGGTGTGATGAGCAAAGAGGGGTCACCTCACGGGGACGTCACCTTAAAAGGTTACTACAAGTTCTTGCTTGAATTCAGTAGCATTTCTCACCCTTTATATCAGAATTAATTTGGCCCCCATGGTGGCTCATTTTTCAGTCGTAAAAAGTACAGAGCTCTAGTCACTAATAGGTGGGATTCTTTAATTCAGCAGAATTATTAACAGACTAGTTTGTTACACGCAATGGGTTATCAGTTTGGTTTCTGAATTAATCTAAAACAGCAAAAACCGACACATTTGTTCCCATTGACTAAAAATGTCTAATAGAAAACCAGTCCTTGCAGTATTATTCGGCTTAAAACACCGGCATAAAATAGTTTAGAACGTTCAGTCTTCTATCACATTGAAAATAATACCTTGATGATTGTCATTGTCTAATGTACAATCATCTTTACCCATTATTTCTATTAAAAGTCAAATTATGATGAATATACCACGGACCAAGTGGGACATGTACAACCTATTGTAGTTTTCTTTTCTACAATACTATTAATTCATGTCAAATGTGTGACGTTACATATACAGACGTGATCAAAAGTTTAGATACACTTGTAAAGAACATAAGGTCATGGCTGTCTTGAGTTTCCAAGACTTTCTACAACTCTTATTTTTTTGTGATAGAGTGATTGGAGCATATACTTGTTGGTGTTGTAAGCATTTGACCAATCTCGCGCACTTTGCAAATTTGGACGCGATCTAACAGCAAAACAGTCTCCCAACACTGCGTAGATGGCATCAAGGCCTATTTATCCAAGCGTGAGGGTTGGGAAACGAAGGTGTTTGGCGAGGGAAGTGTGGATTCAGGCCGGGTGGCCTATTTCAAGTTTCAGGTAACCCTACATTATTATATTTTATAAATAGTAAACCAAGTTGTGGTAGTAGTTTAGTCAGTAGTTTAGTCGTGGATGTACACTGTATAGTGATGAATCCAATAAACATTTGATTTGATTTGACATTAAATTTGCAAAATGCGCAACCGCATTTTGCAAATTGCGACCATTGGTATCGTGCTTACAAAATTGGTCACAAAAAACATACATGAAATGTGGTTCTTTTATGAATTTATTATGGGTCTACTGAAAATGTTAACATTGCTGTATGTATACTTTTGACCCAGCAGATTTCGTCACATTTTCAGTAGACCCATAACAAATTTATAAAAGAACCAAACTTCATGAATATTTTTGGTGACCAAGTATGTGCTCCAATTACTCTATCACAAAAAAAAATATGAGTTGTAGAAATTATTGGAAACTCAAGACAGCCATGACATTATGTTCTTTGCAAGTGTATGTACACTTTTGACCAGGACTGTATGTTATGTTGGGCGTTGATGATAAATGTATTCCTTATTTGAAAATAACTCAACTTGACACTTTTATGTGCCCATGAAATGAACCAAACAACATATACTGTATTCTAGGGCTGCAAATCTTTGGGTGTCCCATGATTCGAGTCAATATCGATTCTTGGGGTCACGATTCAAATCAAAATAGATTTTTTTTTTCAATTCAACAACGATTTTTTTCCCGATTTAAAAGGATTCTGTATTCATTCAATGCATAGGATTTCAGCAGGATCTACCCCAGTCTGCTGACATGCCAGCAGAGTAGTAGATTTTTGTAAAAAGCTTTTATAATTGTAAAGAACAATGTTTTATCAACTGATTGCAATAATGTAAATTTGTTTTAACTATTAAACGAACCAAAAATATGACTTATTTTATCTTTGGGAAAATATTGGACACAGTGTGTTGTCAAGCTTATGAGATGCGATGCAGGTGTATTGTTCTTTTTTTTATTTTTCTAAATGTCTAATGATGTCAATGAGGGATTTTTAATCACTGCTATGCTGAAATTATAACTAATATTGATACTGTTGTTGATAATATTCATTTTTGTTTTCACTACTTTTGGTTTGTGTCTTCTCTCAATTGCTGTTTATTGCAGTTCTGAGAATCAGCACCTCCAAGTCCGAGTCCATGGTTCTCGCCCGGAAAAGGGTTGAGTGCCATCTCCGGGTTGGAGAGTAGACCCTGCCCCAAGTGGAGGAGTTCAAGTACCTAGGAGTCTTGTTCACGAGTGAGGGAAGAGTGGATCGTGAGATCGACAGGCGGATCGGTGCGGCGTCTTCAGTAATGCGGACGTTGTACCGATCCGTTGTGGTGAAGAAGGAGCTGAGCCGGAAGGCAAAGCTCTCAATTTACCGGTCGATCTACGTTCCCATCCTCACCTATGGTCATGAGCTTTGGGTCATGACCGAAAGGATAAGATCACGGGTACAAGCGGCCGAAATGAGTTTCCTCCGCCGTGTGGCGGGGCTCTCCCTTAGAGATAGGGTGAGAAGCTCTGCCATCCGGGAGGAACTCAAAGTAAAACCGCTGCTCCTTCACATCGAGAGGAGCCAGATGAGGTGGTTCGGGCATCTGGTCAGGATGCCACCCGAACGCCTCCCTAGGGAGTTGTTTAGGGCACGTCCAACCGGTAGGAGGCCACGGGGAAGACCCAGGACACGTTGGGAAGACTATGTCTCCCGGCTGGCCTGGGAACGCCTCGGGATCCCCCGGGAAGAGCTAGACGAAGTGGCTGGGGAGAGGGAAGTCTGGGTTTCCCTGCTTAGGCTGTTGCCCCCGCGACCCGACCTCGGATAAGCGGAAGATGATGGATGGATGGATGGATGGATGCAGTTCTGAGTGTTGCTGGGTCAGGTTTGGTTTTGGAATTGGATTACATTTTTATGGTATTGCTATGTATTGTTTTTTAAAATTGAGAATAGATTTTCAATCGCACAACGTGAGAATCGCGATTCAAATTCTAATCGATTTTTCCCCACACCCGTACTGTATTCATTTAAAAAGATTCAAACAGTAAAACTGCTAAATGGCTAGCCATTGTGCTTGTTAGTGTGACAAATAAGTCACACTAACTTTGTATAAACATTTACAGAACAAGCTGAAAGTCCGATATTTTACTAGCTTGTTTGTATCAAAAATATAGCAAAGGCAATATTTCACACCATACTAAATCATTATTACTGTTGAATTACTTTTAATGGCGAAAGATAAGCTTTAGGACATGAGCAAGCTTACCAGACACACGGCCATTTTGGGGAAGTCACATTGTGATAGTTGCGTCACGTGACTTACGTGACCATCAAACGCCAGCCGCGCTTCATACGTGATGCGTTCAAGTCACACATATCCGTGTGGGACTTATTTTCGGACCTTTACATAGTTTCTATGGCTTCTATTTCAGTGCAAACAACATCCAGGTGACAGCAGGACAATAAGACCCCTATGAATGACAAACACAGTATATTAATCTATTTGAGACATGTTTTTATTTGTGCAAAGTGGACGACACACCTGCAGCCAATGAGACACTGGAGAAATATTGGACAGGAAGTGACGTACAGGTGCATCTCAACAAATTAGAATATCCTATCTTTGAAAACTTGTTTTTGTCTGGTTCATTTTAAAAAAGCGAAATATTTTGTCATTTGAATGATTTTGATGATTACGGCTAATGTATACTGTGTCTAATAAAGTGGGAAAATTGAAAAAATAAATAGATCAATAACGTAAACTATTCATCCTTGTTCTACCGCTTGACCCTTACGGAGTCCCAGGGGGGCTGGAGCCGATCCGATGAGCTGCACTCCGACGGAAGGCAGTGTGCACCCCGGACAAGACGCCCCCTCATTTATTCATCCATCCATTTTCCTACCGCCTGTCCCCTTTGGGGTCGCGGGGGTGCTGGAGCCTATCTCAGCTGCATTCAGGCAGAAGGCGGGCTACACCCTGGACAAGTCGCCACCTAATCGCAGGGCCAACACAGTATAGACATTCACACACTAAGGCCAATTTAGTGTTGCCAATCAACCTATCCCCAGGTGCATGTCTTTGGAAGTGGGAGGAAGCCGGAGTACCCGGAGGGAACCCACGCAGTCACGGGGAAACATTCAAACTCCACACCGAAAGTTGCCGAGCCCGGGATTGAACCCATAACCTTCGTATTGTGATGCAGACTCATTAACCCCTCCACCACCGTGCTGCCCCCACCTCATCTAATTAAATGTAAAAACTTCCTAATAGTCCTAACTGGAAGGTTCCAGATTGGAATCTTCCTTACTCCATGTAGTCACTGCTGACTTAAATGCAGAAGATTGAATTTGCTGTCAATGGACTAAATAAAGATCAACCCAAACTGGACATCCTCAAAGACTATTGTTGAACATCTGACGTCAAAAACATTTTGCACCCTGTTTTAATTGATTGAGATGCAGCTGTACAAAAATTGCACCCCGTTTTAATCGATTGAGATGCAGCCGCACAAAAAAAAAAAAAAAAAAACAGTAACCCAAAAACGACACCAGCCATTAGTCTAACTGGAAGGCTGCTTTATTGTTTGGAAATAGATTCGTGCTCAAATGAAGACATTCTTTCACTGATTCTCGCTGAATTGTCTCGTGGTTGTGCAACACGCTCCTCTCTCCAACTGCATTAGCGGCAAACAAGAAAATGACATTCAAAAGTTGTTGTTGCCCTACACCCCATCCCCCCAGACACCCTCCCCCCATCCCACCCCACCCCGACACCCCCCAGGCCAGCCAGCCAGCAAAGTAAACAAACATATCTCAATCATGCTACAACAAAAAAAACAAAAAACAATGGCCTTGTGAACTGAAAGGTAAACCAACATTTCGAAACGACTGCGAAAAGAGAAGCCGTTCTGTTTGCAAGCCCGAGAGAGAGAAAGAGGGAGCACTTGTATTACGATGTTAGTCCAGACAATCTACCGTAATCTAAGTGGTGAGTTTCCAGTACACAAGTTCATTTGGACTCAATACATTGCTACTATCGTGCTCTGTTTTGGATTCCCCCCCGCCTCGCTGACTGTACTGAGAGACTAAATAGGAAGCTAAAAAAAGGCACGTGCCGTTTGGAGATATTGCACCGGAAACAAACACAGAGACAGCTTAGACGACGAAAACCCTTAAACGTCTTTTACACAGATCATAGTGGAGGGGGCGGAGAGTTGACGAGCCTTAAATGTCTTTTACACAGATCATAGTGGAGGGGGGGGGGGGGGCGAAAAGTTGACGAGCAAACGCTGACAAGACAAGTGAGGGGCATACTTGAAACCAGCTTTGCAGTGTGTGTGTGTGCACAAATAAACATGGGGTGTACAAAAGGGTATGCTGGTTAGTGCAATCCTCTCACCTAGGCAGGCTCCCATGCATTATATGCTGGCACCATCGGGTGCACCTCTGGGTGCCAGGTCGGCTGTGGTAATTGATGATGCATACACTCAAATAAAGGTGCATGATGATGGAAATGAAAACAAATATGTTTAAAACTACACGTGACCTTTGCTTTTTATTTTTTTTACAGAATTAAAAAAAAATACCTGTGTATGCTTTTAGATGGGGTAGGGTCCCTTGTTAAGATACATGCATAGCGGTCTGATCACTCGCTACCCATTACCTCCCTGCTTAGCACTCAGCATCAAGGGTTGGAATTGGGGGTTAAAACACCCAAATGATTCCCGAGTGTGGCCACCACTGCTGCTCACTGCTACCCTCACCTCCCAGGGGGTGGAACAAGGGGATGGGTCAAATGCACAGGGTAATTTCACCACACTTAGTGTGTGTGTGACTATAAGTGGTACTTTAACTTTAAATTGGTAGCACTGATCCGTCCTGCTTCATCTTCTTATTCTCTGGCAGAACAGTGCATTACAAAGTGTTGACTAGCAACACTGAACAGATAGCGGCAAATTTATTTGTGGCAACCAGCCACAAATAAATGAAGGTATGGGAAACACTGATATGATAGTATTCTATCTATATGAAAGTATTTGCTCTCGTGATTATTTTCCCATAATCCCTTTTTTTTTGGTGGAAAGTGGCAACAAAGGTCTAGTCTAACAAGTGTGACAGGGGCGTAAAGTGGAAGCCATTCTTTTTACGCTTATTTATATTTAATTTAAGAATAATAGCTGTAGTTTTTGACGTAATCCAGTATTTTCAAAAAACTACACATGCCGTCAACGTAAAACATCACACAAAGTTTGTAGAGAGGTCATTTTTAGCTCTAGCTTTTTTCTTTCCAAAGGAATCCGCTCTACATGATGGAATACTATTCTTTTGTTATGGGTTTTTTTTTTCATTATTTTTTTTTTCAATACATACAGTACGTAGCTTTTCTGCTCGATCATTCATGGTTTTATTTGTCAACACGCACACTGACTTTGGAGCTCTCATGCAGCAAATGGACCGGTGTGCGGCACTTGAAAACACACGGGCAGTTTATCTATTTATAGGCAGGAAGTGACATCACTGCCTCGAGATGCATCCAGTTTGTTATTTGGTGTTTGCGGTGTGGAGGGGAAGTGGAGAGAACATTCTCTCTATGGTACAAATGTTGGAAATCACTGTTTGACTGACATTAGTAGAATCCAGACCTCACCCCGCCCAAAAAAACTTCCGTGAGATACTTCTAGCGATCATTGCCAGTCGTCGTCATTATGGCATTAAACAGAAAGGTGGGAAAGTTGAATAAAAGTGTCCTTCACGTTCACTTGCATTGTGTAGTAGAGCTCAACGAGTATAGTATCTCCTGAGAAAAAGGGGGACTTATTTTTTTTTCAAGCATTGCATACAATTTTAGGGTCTCTGAGATCAACAAAAAAATGGACACTTAGTCACAAACCCATGAAGCACAACAAGGCAGATCTCTTTGGCTTCTCCACACACTCCTTTGCCTTTCTTGTTCACCAATCCAACCAGCTTAAATGAGGTTTATAAAAATATAAAAGGAGAATAAATACACACACACACGCTTAAAATAGAGCAACACAACTCCTCTCAACTCTTATGGAAAAGGAAAAGCGTCGGCAATCAAACGGCCATATTTGTAAAACCGCGTTTAAATAATCACACAGAGCTAAAAGCAAATGGTGCATTACATCGGTGCATAGAAACGTTAAATAGAAGCTTCTGATATTCTGACATCACGTCCTTCATCATCATCATCTTATAGAGCAGCAAATAAATATTCAGATTGCAACTGCAATCCACTTACAGTGGCGGGTTGTTGTTTTTTTTTTCTTCAAATATACCAACATGTTCCATTCGTCTGTTTATAGGAGGCAACAATTGTAGTGTGTGGAGTGATGAGACAAGTTATTTCCGCTTCGGAAGGCCCGACCCTCATATGGCGCCACTGCAGTGTTAGTGTCTTGTGGACGATGAAAAGTTCATGCAAGAGTTCTGGTCAAAAACATGCCATCATGCAAATCATTTCTATGCATTGAACAAGCACAATAACCTATGTATTTGTTTTGGAAATCGTTCTGAGTAAATGTAAGTAAGCCCTTGGCCTGAGTTCACCCCCGTAATAAACAGACCCTGAACAAATTGGTGTTAAAGCCCATGTTTTCAAATCAAACCAATAATGGGTATACATAATGGGCGTTGGATGGCATGGGCAAAATGCTAAATAGTGTTCTTTTGATATTGCATTTTTGCTGCTCACATCGACAATTCATAGCTTTGATAAAACAAAAAAACGCTTCCGTTGCTCTCCATCGTTTGTCTATCACTCATCCCTAGTTAGTCATTTAGCTCTCCGACACACTTCCGTACTGACGCAGATGAACTCTTTGGCTCCTCTAGGAGCATCATTCCTTAGTTCTCCCACCCGTAACGCTGTCTTCCATAGGAATCCATGAGTTCCTGTCGCTCTGCTTGTGTGGAGCTCCTCGCCGCCACCTGTGGACCATCTCGATACAATGATGTCACAGCTGACTATGAGAGGAGTCTTTAAGCCGTCAACAGAACTTCCCACCTAAGGCCGAGAAAACAAAATCACTGAATCTTTTCTGACTTGCAAATGAAATAATCTGTACATCCGTGTGGGTGTGAGTTCCCTCGCGCTTTGCTAGAAGTTATAATTTGTGGTGTTAATAGCGGTGATTATTACTTATCCCGCCCCCGACCCCTAACATTTGGATTCCCTGACGTCTTTTTGGTTTCTTCCTCTCTCATTCCTCCCCCCCTTGCCCTCGTTGTCGTCCTCCTTCTCCTTGTCAGGCTTGGTGACGCTGTCGTACGACGGCAGGGAGGCGGTGGAGGGCGTTGCCTCCTTTTCCTGTTCCTGATTGTTCCCGCCATTCTCCACTCTGTCATTGACCGGCTTGCGCTTGCAAACGAAGCCTCGCCTCGCCAGGTAGAAGCGGTAGGCCCGTTGGATGATTCTGGCCGACACATCCTCCTGCTTGCGCCTCAGAGTGGTGGTAATTGGCTCGTAAGAGACCTTGGAGGGATTGGCCGCCACAAAGCGCTCCTCCATTTGCTGCCTCAACATGTCCAATTCGCCGCTGTCCCCCAGCACACGCTTGGTGAAGGCAAACAGGATGTCCAGGCAGTGGATGCGGTCTCCGCTCACCATTGGCATGTCCATGGCGATGAGTTCAATGGTGTTGGGCTTGGGGACTCGGAGCGGGTGTTCCAGTGCATCTGCAAAGTCAGAAAGCTTGGCGTAGGTGATGAACTGGGAGGCAGCGGGGTCAAACTTTTCCCAAATCTCATAGAAAGTCTCAAAGTCATCCTCGCTGAGCGGGTCGGCGCTCTCCTCCGTAGCCACGCTGAAGTTCTCCAGGATGATGGCAATGTACATGTTGACCACGATGAGGAAAGAAATGATGATGTACATGACGAAGAAGAAGATGCCAACCGAGGGATTGCCACAGTTTCCTGTGGAAGGAGTGCCGGCTTGCTCAAACAAGGCGTCGCAGTCCGGAGGGTAGTTGAGGATGGGCAGCAGCAGGCCGTCCCAGCCAGCTGACGTGGTGATCATAAACAAAATGATCATGCTGTTGCCAAAAGTCTCAAAGTTGTACATGTCGTCGATTCCCGCCCCGTGTTTCACGTAGCCGAAGTTGGACATGCCGAAGATGGAGAAAATGAACATGACCAGGAAAAGCAGCAGGCCAATGTTGAACAAGGCCGGGAGTGACATCATTAGGGCAAAGAGCAGGGTTCTGATGCCTTTGGCGCCTTTGATGAGGCGCAGGATTCGTCCGATACGAGCCAGTCGGATCACCCTGAACAGCGTAGGCGACACAAAGTACTTCTCGATCAAGTCGGCCAAGAACATTCCTATAGATGGAAAGACAGGTATCAGTCATTAAACGCAACACTTAAGTGATTTTCCAACAATCCTTTGTTACATTCTCATCTCATAAAAAGTGGGCTTTCCACAACTAAGAACTGTCATAGTCAAATCAGATTTTAGCTATTGTCGACGATCAGGCGACTATGGGCAAAACGTTTGTGTATGCTCTCATGTATAGCCACAATTAAACAAATCTCATTGGCGATGTTTTCCACCTTAAAAAGGCTAAAACACTACTAACATGGCAGAGATTGGATAGTTATTAGAGTGTGAGGTCCTCGGATAGGGCCCCTGCTTGGGTCAGTTCTGGCAAAGCGCAGGGAAGCTGATTAAACTTACTTGACTATCTCGAGAAGTGATTCAAATGCAGTGTTACTGTTCGAAATACGGTGATGTCAAACAGCACAAAATATTTCATGTACTTGTTGAATAAACATAAACATTGGAATGAATACTTAAGCCAAATATTTTATTGTTGGCCATCATAGTGGTACTTGGAGAACCAAGTTTTTTCTGAGGTGGAACTTTAAGAACCACAAATATAGAGCAGTGGTTCTCAAACTTTTTTCAGTGATGTGAACATTTTTTTAATTCAAGTACCCGCTAATCAGAGCAAAGCATTTTTGGGGAAAAAAAATAGATAAAGAAATAAAATACAGCACTGTGTCATCAGTTTCTGATTTACTAAATAGTATAACAGTGGAAAATATTGCTCATTTGTAGTGGTCTTTCTTGAACTATTTGGAAAAAAAGACATAAAAATAACTAAAAACTTGTTGAAAAATAAAAAAATAATTAAATTATAAATAAAGATTTCTACACATAGAAGTAATCATCAACTTAAAGTGTTCTCATTGGGGATTGTAATAGAGATCCATCTGGATTCATCAACTTAATTTTAAACATTTATTCACAAAAAGAGAACTATTTAACATCAATATGTATGGAACACAAATAATGTAGCTGTCAACACTGAATATTGCATTGTTGCATTTCTTTTCACAGTTTATGGACTTACATTTATATTTTGTTGAAGTATTATTCAACAAATATATTTATAAAGGATTTTTTGAATTTTTTCTATTTTTAGAATATGACAAAAAAAAATCTCACATACCCCTTGGCATACCTTCAAGTACCCCCAGGGGTGCACATACCCCCATTCGAGAACCACTGATCGAGAGCAAGTAAAAATGATACTTATCCATGAGTGCAACTGGAAAGTACCAATATGGCCACGGGTCCAATATATTAACGGTAATTTTTTAAATGTATTTATGATTAGTGCTACGAACAGTTTAACAACATCAGCACAGCATTTAAAGTAGTTCCTATTATATTTTAATACATACAATTGTTTGAGCAAAACAGGCAATAGTACACATTAACTAAACAAAATCAAAAACTACTGTTACTCTTTTAAATCCTTTTTGCCCTCAAACTCTGTCTGTGTCCAGAGTCTTATTACCTGAATGTATACATATGAACAAAAATGAAAATAAAAATATCGATTTAACCACTCTAGTATCGATTGTAAAGTGATACCACCCTAGATATTGACGCCATCTATTTATGGATCAAGCCATCCATAAATTGGATGACAATGCCGACATACCAACAGTTGTTGTTACATTATCCACTCCTTCGACTTATTTTAATCTACTTGCTAATTTCCTGTTTAAAGCTGCTTACTTTCTGCTGTACCACGGTTCAATCAACACTTCTTGAAGGGGAACATTATCACCAGACCTATGTAAGCGTCAATATGTACGTTGATGTTGCAGAAAAAAGACCATATGTTTTTTTAACCGATTTCCGAACTCTAAAAGGGTGAATTTGGCGATAGAAACGTTCGCTGTCGGAGCAATGACCTTTCACCCGTGACGTCACAACAGGAAGCAATCCGCCATTTTTTCAAACACATTACACACCAAGTCAAATCAGCTGTTATTTTCCGTTTTTTTGACTGTTTTCCGTACCTTGGAGACATCATGCCTCGTCGGTGTCTTGTCGGAGGGTGTAACAACAGGAACAGAGACGGATTCAAGTTGACTTACGTGGAGTGTGCTAATCAGACATATCAATGGTCACGGCATGCTAATCAATGCTAACATGCTATTTAGGCTAGCTGTATGTACATATTGCATCATTATGCCTTATGTGTAGCTATATTTGCATCCAGCCTTTCCCTCCGTCCACATTTAATGCCAAACAAACACATACCAATTGACAGATTCACGTTGCACCAGTGGTCAAAAGATGCGAAAGTCCCTCGTTTGGTCTGTTCTGTCGTAGCATCGCTACCGACGATAGCGATGCTACGACAGAGATGTGTGGATATCCTGCGACACTCAAAGCAGATGCATTTCCAACAATAAAGTCAACAAAATCACAAAGGTGAGTTTTGTTGATGTTATTGACTTATGTGCTAATCAGACATATTTGCGCACGGCATGACTGCAAGCTAATCGATGCTAACATGCTATTTAGGCTAGCTGTATGTACATATTTCATTATTATGTCTCATTTGTAGCTATATTTGCATACAGCCTTTCCCTCCACCCACATTTAATGCCAAACAAACACATACCAATCGACGGATTCAAGTTGCACCAGTTGTCAAAAGATGCAATCGTTGGTTAGAAGGGGATCGCCGAATTCGTCCTCGTTGTCTGTCGTGATATGGCTCAATAGCTTCAGTTTCTTCTTCAATTTCGTTTTCGCTATCTGACCCTACATACTCCAACGATCCATTTCATTACATGCGTAATCTGTTAAATCGCTTAAGCCGCTGAAATCCGAGTCTGAATCCGAGCTAATGTCGCTATATCTTTCTGTTCTTTCCGCCATGTTTGTTTGTATTGGCATCACGCAGTGACGACACAGGAAAATGGACGGGTGGATATAGCGATGGTGAAAACCAGGCACTTTGAAGCATTTTTTCGGGATATTGCGTGATGGGTAAAATTTTGAAAAAAAATTCGAAAAATAAAATAAGCCACTGGGAACTGATTTTTATTGGTTTCAACCCTTCTGAAATTGTCATAATGTTCCCCTTTAAAGTTTACTAAGAACTTATTCCTTCTGTTGTTTCAAAGCTAGCTTAGCGGCTATCTTACCTATTAGCATGCCTGCTCCTGGATTTCTCTTTTTGTTTGTCGAGACTCATCCTACTTGCTAATGATACTTAAGCTATTAAGAAATGCAGTTTAATTGCTATAATAGAGGTAATTATTACTAGCTCAGAGGAAAGAATTGGAGATAGTCAATTAACTGCTACTAGCTTGTAAGCCAGGGGTATACAAATAAATATTATATCAGCCAGAGGGGATAGTGGAATATGCCTTGTATTGAAAAACAGAATCGACCCCAAAAAAGAAAAATAATTAATTAATATATATTGTAATGTGTGTGGGAAAATTACAACAAAGGTTTGTGCAGGGAAGTCTAAGCAGTGGGCAAGACCCCACACTTGTCCTTCACGTTCAAGAAGCCATCGGAATACTTGCCCACGATGGAGAGGATGACCACGACGACGTCAAAGATGTTCCAGCCGTTGGTGAAGTAGTAATGACGCAGCGCAAACAGCTTCAGTAGAAATTCGCCGGTGAAGACGACAATGAAGATGAAGTTGACCCAGTAGAGCACGTCCTCTGTCTGTTTTGTCTGATCGTCCGTCTCCACCATCATGGTGACCATGTTGAGGCAGATGAGGATCATGATGGAGATATCAAACACTTGCTGGGTCACAAAGTCGAACACCATGCCCTGGATTTTGTTCTGAGGAGAAAGAGGAAGCAATACGGATTTTTTTCTATCGGTTTCATTCTTCCCAGCGGTCGCTATGACAGACGTTACCTGTGGCCTGGGTATAGGTTTTTGTGGTTTCTTGGAGCCGAGCTTTTTCATGGCATTGTAGTATTTTTTCTGTTCTTCTGTCATGAATATGTCCTGACCTCCAAAGTAAAGGAGCAAAACCAAAGTGGTTACAATCGTAAGAACAATCTCTTTTTTTTAAGGCCGTCAGGAAAAGAGAACTTATCTTTTTCTTCTGTTGATTGAAGTTGTCAATGATGACACCAATGAAGAGGTTCAGCGTGAAGAATGAACCAAAGATGATGAAAATGACGAAGTAGATGTACATGTATAAGTTGTCCTCATACAGCGGCTGATCCTCCACCTGTAATGTTGCGAAAGCAAACCGTAAATGCTATAAATGTAGCCGCAGGGTTTATTTATTAATTTGAAGCAGGTGACAACTGGAAAGAAGCTGCTATTTATAAACATTTTAAAACTCAATATATTTACAGCGACACGTCGGTTTTCATGTGATTCAGTATTTCAACCTTTCAACCCAAAAAAATTTGCAATAGTTTGCCCCAGACAGAATTTCTAGGCGCAGTCAAGGCGTTGGGGGGATCCGGTTTGGTGGCTGCGGAATTAGGTCTCTGATTTTTGCAGATGATGTGATTCTGATAGCTTCATCTGGCCAGGATCTTCAGCTCTCCCTGGATCGGTTCGCAGCTGAGTGTGAAGCGACTGGGATGAGAATCAGCACTTCCAAGTCCGAGTCCATGGTTCTCTCCCGGAAAAGGGGGGAGTGCCATCCCCGGGTTGGGGGGGGGAGACCCTGCCCCAAGTGGAGGAGTTCAAGTACCTCGGAGTCTTGTTCACGTGTGAGGGAAGAGTGGATCGTGAGATCGACGGGCAGATCGGTGCTTCGTCTTCAGTAATGCGGAAACTGTATCGATCCGTTGTGGTGAAGAAGGAGCTGAGCCGGAAGACAAAGCTCTCTATTTACCGGTCGATCTACGTTCCCATCCTCACCTATGGTCATGAGCTTGGGGTTATGACCGAAAGGATAAGATCACGGGTACAAGCGGCCGAAACGAGTTACCTCCGCCGGGTGGCGGGGCTCTCCCTTAGAGATAGGGTGAGAAGCTCTGCCATCCGGGAGGAGCTCAAAGTAAAGCCGCTGCTCCTCCACATCGAGAGGAGCCAGATGAGGTGGTTTGGGCATCTGGTCAGGATGCCACCCGGACGCCTCCCTAGGGAGGTGTTTCGGGCACGTCCGACCGGTAGGAGGCCACGGGGAAGACCCAGGATACGTTGGGAAGACTATGTCTCCCGGCTGGCCTGGGAACGCCTCGGGATTCCCCGGGAAGAGTTGGGCGAAGTGGCTGGGGAGAGGAGCGTCTGGGCTTCCCTGCTTAAGCTGCTGCCCCCGCGACCCGACCTCGGATAAGTGGAAGAAGGCGGATGAATGGATGGATGGATGCCCCAGTTTTCGTATCCTTTCTTTAGGGATGGGAATCAAAAACCGGCTTCAAGATTATCGATCCCTTGTTATCATTTGGCAGTTTTGTTAATGATTCCCTTATCGATACTTTCTGGGCACGCGAGAAGTCATCACGCACAGCATCAACAGCACAAACGTTAGACTTATTCATGAGAAAGGAAGACAACAAGAAGAGGAACATGGCTGCTCATCATCGGTCATCATCAATCAAAAAACTATGCCCGCCACCCAGATACTGTATGTGCGTGCACTGCACCCCGCCACTACAATATGAAGTATAATTGATACAACATTGAATATTAAGAGTATGTGAACCATTTCTACCTTGTTTACTTTGGTGGCCTCATAAAAGGTTTAGTAATCCATTGAGAAGCTAAAATGCATCACATATGTTGAAGTGTGGAAAGTATTCTGCATATATAACCCATCAGGTCTACTAAATGGATTAAATGGGCGTATTTTCTAATTGTGTGGTACTATTTGACATTTTTTGTTATGTCTATATAAATCAGTGCGCAAATTGTGTTTTTGTATCACATATCTGTATGTCCTGTGTTGGATTTTTAATAAATTGACCATGAGTTTGAATTGGATGCCCAATTAGTACCTACTGTATATAAGGAGCTTGTGCTTCAAATAGTTGTGTGATGTATGGTCAATACCAATTCTTTGTGGACTTTGCTTTTCTGTTGACATTCTTAATGCATGTTTTAATAGTAAATTTGGGTAAATTGTAGAACCTATCCTAGGGAACCCCTGAATTAAGCATACTGTATTTTTGGCATACCACTATTTTGTTTGAAAAAAAACGCTTCACACTGTTCCGCCTCTGAGTGGGGTGGCCTGTCAGATTACAGGGGTGGCATGTGCCACCGCCCAGACCAGGGGTCACACACGCGATGCCCGCGGGCACCAGGTAGCCCGTAAGGACCAGATGAGTAGCCCGCTGGCCTGTTCTAAAAATAGCTCAAATAGCAGCACTTACCAGTGAGCTGCTTCTATCTTTTGTATTTATTTACTAGCAAGCTCGTCTCGCTTTGCTCGACATTTTTAATTCTAAGAGAGACAAAACTCAAATAGAATTTGAAAATCCAAGAAACTTGTTTAAATAAATTCATTAATTTTTTTACTCTGCTTCTTATAACTTTCAGAAAGACAATTTTAGAGAAAAAATACAACCTTAAAAATGATTTTACGATTTTTAAACACATATACCTTTTTACCTTTTAAATTATTTCCTCTTCTTTCCTGACAATTTAAATCAATGTTCAAGTATATCTTTTTTTTTATTGTAAAGAATAATAAATACATTTTAATTTAATTCTTCATTTTAGCTTCTGTTTTTTCGACAAAGAATATTTGTGAAATATTTCTTCAAACTTATTATCATTAAAATTCAAAAAAAAATATTCTGGCAAATATAGAAAATCTGTACAATCAAATGTAAATCTTATTTCAAAGTCTTTTGAATTTCTTTTAAAATTTTTGTTCTGGAAAATCTAGAAATAATAATGATTTGTCTTTGTTAGAAATATAGCCTGGTCCAATTTGTTATACATTCTAACAAAGTGCAGATTGGATTTTAACCTATTTAAAACATGTCATCAAAATTTTAAAATTAATCTTAATCAGAAAAAATTACAAATGATGTTCCATAAATTCTTTTTTTAATTTTTTCAAAAATATTCGAATTAGCTAGTTTTTCTCTTCATTGTTTTCGGGTGGATTTGGAATATTAAAGAGTCGAAATTGAAGATAAA
Source organism: Nerophis ophidion (assembly GCF_033978795.1). Classification (NCBI taxonomy): domain Eukaryota; kingdom Metazoa; phylum Chordata; class Actinopteri; order Syngnathiformes; family Syngnathidae; genus Nerophis; species Nerophis ophidion. The sequence continues at coordinate 38,258,066 of NC_084626.1, forward strand.
CTATGTTTAAAAATTACATTTTAGTTTTTTTCGTGTTTTCTCCTCTTTTAAATCGTTCAATTGAGTGTTTTTTTCATCATTTAATCCCTACAAAAAACCTTCCGTAAAAGGAAAAAAAATGTATGACAGAATGACAGACAGAAATACAATTTTTTTTATATATATATAGATTTATTTATTAAATGTAAATTGAGCAAATTGGCTATTTCTGGCAATTTATTTAAGTGTGTATAAAACTGGTAGCCCTTCGCATTAATTAGTACCCAAGAAGTAGCTCTTTGTTTCAAGAAGGTTGGTGACCCCTGGCCTAGACACACCATTGCCACTCGATGGAGACAACGTACCACTAGTGGTACAAGTACCACAGTTTGAGAATAACTGTTCTAAACTTAACAAAGTTGATGGTTATCAACTTGTTTTCTATCCTTTTATCCAAATGAGAATCGATAAGAAAATTTATAAAGAACCGAATCGTTAAGCAGAATCGAAAATGGAATCGGAATCGGATAAAAATTTAATAAATTCCCAGCCCTGGTTGTCTCGGTTGTTAGACGTGCTGTTTTAATTCATTACTAAAATATAAATCATTTTTAAATTGTAGTTTTTTAGGCCATACACGGGTCTATTTGCCCGTGTATTATTCTGCATGCCCCCCCAAAAAAAATCCTGTGTGTTGATGACTTCATCTTTGTGCTTTTTTTTACTGAGTATGACTACAAAATAACCCATCAAAGAACATTGCACGTGTCAGCACTTTAATAAAGAAGGTGGGGAACACTATTGAATTCAAGAAAGAACATCGTAACAATGTACAAAGGTGGCATTCGCATGCCTCTTCCGCCTTCCCTTCCCTTTCCACTCATTGCCAACAAAAGTCCACAATAAAGTTAAAATTTAAGTGTTATATAGTGTTATTTTATCCATTTGATTTTTTTCTTTGAAACTGTTGTCGCAATGTAAAACTATAATTCATCTCTATAAAATGAGTTTTTTGTTAATAAAATGTGTGTGTCTGGAAAGGATTTGTATTATTTCTTGTGATGGAAAAAATTGTTTTTTTTTTTTACAAAATTCAGTTTTGGTCAGACTTTTCCGAACGAAAATCTAAGTTGCACTGCACAATTTTTTTGAATTGTGCCTATCATTTGCAATCCTTATTTAAAACTAAAAGACATATGATTTAGTTTTTTATGCATTTTATATTAAATAAATGCGATCAAAAGTCCGCTTACAATGGATCCTCTGGGTGTCACTCTATTCTGCCTATAAAGCATTAAAACAAAAACATCCAAACACCTCCATTAACGTTTCAAATACTTCATGTATGTATTTATGTAATGTAGTAACAGGACTAACCCTTGTTCCACCGTGCTGCGAGAGGCATGATTTATGATGTACAATAAACTTCCACGAGCAGGGAAGCAAGGAAGCAGCTTACCACTCGATGACGTCAACATAGGCACTAATACCTGGTTAATATTTAAGTCATGAAATGTAAATGGAGTATTCTTGGCGCTTTTTGGATGGTCTTTTATTGGCTATCTTGGGCGGAATAGTGGACCTACTATTGGCTTTTATTTACAAGTTAGAACGCATTTAAAAAAATACAGCCGTCGTCATGTCTTTCATAATCATTATGAATAATCTGCAAAATTCTCCCAAAAAGTGCAGTTCCCCTTTACAAAAACTTAAATTATGATTTTAGAGTACAAGAGAAAGCTAACACTGCGGTGAGGTGGCGAATTGTCCAGGGTGTACGCCGCCTAACGCCCGAATGCGGCTGAGATAGGTTCCAGCGACCCCCTGCGACCCCAAAAGGGACAAGCAGTAGAAAATGGATGGATGGATGGATGGAGAAAGCTAACAAGCAAACATAGCTTTCTTCATAAACAAGTACCTCGCACAACACAGCAGCAACTGTAACAATGTTGTAATCTTGGTCAAGAGAAAACTGCTAAATAGTGCTGTTGAGTTCATTGTAAATAACAGTACACATAAGTTTAAAAAGTGTAAATTCCACACAAACAGTGGACTTGTAATATTTTGAAGTGCACGCAGAGGTAGATAAAGAAGTTGGATGGAACTCATAATATTCCCAATAACTATAACTATGAATTAATAAAATGGCTACATCAGGATGTTGCCTACAGCCAGAGCTGTTAATACCAATGTTGTTTGTACCTAACACTAATTAGAAAACCTTGCTTTTTTACTTTTCCTTACTAGACTACGCACTCACCAAAAACAGACTCACGGGACAGACATGTTCATTGTACATTTATGGTACACAAAGTACTGCTTACTAACGGGGACAAGACTCATTTGTAACACCAGCAGTCATACCTTTCTAGAATCTATCGCTGCATACATGATGTCCATCCAGCCTTTAAACGTGGCCTGCAAAGGTGAGAGACACATGTGAGAAAACGCTTCCTTTTACAAACTCCGTTTCCATCTGAGTTGGGAAATTGTGTTAAATGTAAATATAAACGGAATACAATGATTTACTAATCTAAACAGTGGACAGGTACCGACAGGCCAAGCGGTGTGCGGCTTCAGCGGTCGCTGAGGCAAAAACTCGGACATGGGAGGAGTTCGGGGAAGCCATGGAAAACGACTTCCGGACGGCTTCGAAGCGATTCTGGACCACTGTCCGCCGCCTCAGGAAGGGGAAGCAGTGCACTATCAACACCGTGTATGGTGCGGATGGTGTTCTGCTGACCTCAACGGCGGATGTTGTGGATAGGTGGAAGGAATACTTCGAAGACCTCCTCAATCCCACCAACACGTCTTCCTATGACGAAGCAGTGCCTGGAGAATCTGTGGTGGACTCTCCTATTTCTGGGGCTGAGGTCGCTGAGGTAGTTAAAAAGCTCCTCGGTGGCAAGGCTCCAGGGGTGGACGAGATCCGCCCGGAGTTCCTTAAGGCTCTGGATGCTGTGGGGCTGTCTTGGTTGACAACACTCTGCAGCATCGCGTGGACATCGGGGGCGGTACCTCTGGATTGGCAGACCGGGGTGGTGGTTCCTCTCTTTAAGAAGGGGGACCGGAGGGTGTGTTCCAACTATCGTGGGATCACACTCCTCAGCCTTCCCGGTAAGGTTTATTCAGGTGTATTGGAGAGGAGGCTACGCCGGATAGTCGAACCTCCGATTCAGGAGGAACAGTGTGGTTTTCGTCCTTGTCGTGGAACTGTGGACCAGCTCTATACTCTCGGCAGGGTTCTTCAGGGTGCATGGGAGTTTGCCCAACCAGTCTACATGTGCTTTGTGGACTTGGAGAAGGCATTCGACCGTGTCCCTCGGGAAGTCCTGTGGGGAGTGCTCAGAGAGTATGGGGTATCGGACTGTCTTATTGTGGCGGTCCGCTCCCTGTACGATCAGTGCCAGAGCTTGGTCCGCATTGCCGGCAGTAAGTCGAACACATTTCCAGTGAGGGTTGGACTCCGCCAAGGCTGTCCTTTGTCACCGATTCTGTTCATAACTTTTATGTACATAATTTCTAGGCGCAGTCAAGGCGTTGAGGGGTTCCGGTTTGGTGACCGCAGGATTAGGTCTCTGCTTTTTGCAGATGATGTGGTCCTAATGGCTTCATCTGACCGGGATCTTCAGCTCTCACTGGATCGGTTTGCAGCCGAGTGTGAAGCGACCGGAATGAGAATCAGCACCTCCAAGTCCGAGTCCATGGTTCTCGCCCGGAAAAGGGTGGAATGCCATCTCCTGGTTGGGGAGGAGACCCTGCCCCAAGTGGAGGAGTTCAAGTACCTAGGAGTCTTGTTCACGAGTGAGGGAAGAGTGGATCGTGAGATCGACAGGCGGATCGGTGCGGCGTCTTCAGTAATGCGGACGTTGTACCGATCCGTTGTGGTGAAGAAGGAGCTGAGCCGGAAGGCAAAGCTCTCAATTTACCGGTCGATCTACGTTCCCATCCTCACCTATGGTCATGAGCTTTTGGTCATGACCATCTATAGGATAAGGTCACGGGTACAAGCGGCCGAAATGAGTTTCCTCCGCCGTGTGGCGGGGCTCTCCCTTAGAGATAGGGTGAGAAGCTCTGCCATCCGGGAGGAACTCAAAGTAAAGCCGCTGCTCCTCCACATCGAGAGGATCCAGATGAGGTGGTTCGGGCATCTGGTCAGGATGCCACCCGAACGCCTCCCTAGGGAGGTGTTAAGGGCACGTCCAACCGGTAGGAGGCCACGGGGAAGACCCAGGACACGTTGGGAAGACTATGTCTCCCGGCTGGCCTGAGAACGCCTCGGGATCCCCCGGGAAGAGCTAGACGAAGTGGCTGGGGAAAGGGAAGTCTGGGCTTCCCTGCTTAGGCTGCTGCCACCGCGACCCAACCTCGGATAAGCGGAAGAAGATGGATGGATGGACTAATCATTTTCAACTCATAGTCAATTGAATGCACTAGAGAGACAAGCTATTTGATGTTCAAACTCATAAACTTTTTTTTTTTTTTCAAATAATAATTAACTTAGAATTTCATGGCTGCAACACGTGCCAAAGTAGTTGGGAAAGGGCATGTTCACCACTGTGTTACATCACATTTTCTTTCAACAACACTCAATAAACTTTTGGGAACTGAGGAAACTAATTGTTGAAGCTTTGAAAGTGGAATTATTTACCATTCTTGCTTGATGTACAGCTTAAGTTGTTCAACAGTCCGGGGTCTTGTCATATTTTACGCTTCATAATGTGCCACACATTTTCGATGGGAGACATGTCTGGACAGGATGCGGGCCAGGAAAGTATCCGCACTCTTTTACTACGAAGCCATGCTGTTGTAACACGTAGATTGGCATTGTTTTGCTGAAATAAGCAGGGGCGTCTATGATATCGTTGCTTGTATGACAACATATGTTGTTCCAAAACCTGTATGGAACTTTCAGCAATAATGGTGCCTTCACAGATGTGTAAGTTACCCATGCCTTGGGCCCTAATACACCCCATACCATCACAGATGCTGGCTTTTGAACTTTGCGCCTATAACAATCCGGATGGTTATTTTCCTCTTTGTTCCGGAGGACACCACATCCACAGTTTCCAAATAGAATTTGAAATGTGGACTCGTCAGACCAGAGAACACTTTTCCACTTTGCATCAGTCCATTTTAGATGAGCTCGGGCCCAGCGAAGCCGGCGGCCTTCCTGTGTTGTTGATAAATGGCTTTTGCTTTGCATAGCAGAGTTTTAACTTGCACTTACAGATGTAGCAACCAACTGTAGTTACTGACAGTGGTTTTATGAAGTGTTCCTGAGCCCATGTGATGATATCTTTTACACACTGATGTCGGTTTTTGATGCAGTACCGCCTGAGGGATCAAAAGTCCGTAATATCTTCGCTTACGTGCAGTGATTTCTCCAGATTCTCTGAACCTTTTGATGATTTTACAGACCGTAGATGGTAAAATCCCTAAATTTCTTGCAATAGCTCATTGAGAAATGTTGTTCTAAAACTGTTCGACAATTTGCTTACAAATTGGTAACCCTCGCCCCATCCTTGTTTGTGAATTACTTAGCATTTCATGGAAGCTGCTTTTATACCAAATCATGGCACCCACCTGTTCCCAATTAGCCTGCACATCTTTGGGATGTTCCAAATAAGTGTGTGATGAGCATTCCTCAACTTGATCAGTATTTATTGCCATCTTTCCCAACTTCTTTGTCACGTGTTGCTGGCATCAAATTCTAAAGTTAATGTTTATTTGCAAAAAAAAAAAAATGTTTATCAGTTTTAACATCAAATATGTTGTCTTTGTAGCTTATTCAACTGAATATGAGTTGAAAATGATTTGCAAATCATTGTATTTTGATTATATTTACATCCAACACAATTTCTCAACTCAAATGGAAACGGGGTTTGTAAGAGAACACAGACAAAAAATGAAGTGATCCTTCCTCACCACTTGCAGGAGTGCCAGGTATCCTGCCCCCACATTATCAAAGTTGATCTTGACATTTCTCCATCTGACTTCAGTGTAGTTGTCATTAATGAGTGCAAAACACTGTGTTTTGTTGTTGACGTCATTGGGGTGGAAGATTTCCTCTGCTGTGTCATTGAAGCAGTAGTAGTACTTCCCAGCAAACAAGTTCACACCCATGATGCTGAAGATGAGCCAGAAGATGAGACACACCAGCAGCACGTTCATAATGGAGGGAATGGCCCCCACCAAGGCGTTTACCACCACCTGAAGAGAATAAGTGAGGGCATTTTCTCACCACACATGGTTGCACTTAAACTCACACAACTTTTTAGAGGGGTGTAACAATAATATGTACCAATAATCCAAACACAATATCAATTTTTTCATTGACCTATGGTGAAGTCATTATTAAGCTTCATGAACTCTGCCAAGCAGCAAATGGCTGGCAAAATGTGAGACATGATTAAGGGAAACATCTGCTGAATTATGTTGATCCCCATCGTCTTAATTTTATTTTTTTTAATCCAAATTAAAATAATTATTATTTAAATAAATGTATTGTTTCACCCCTTTATAATGCAAATATTCACCTCCAAAATGAGCTGTGTGTATCATGCTTTGCACACAAGCACACTAAGAGATATAATTCAGCATACTGGCAGTAATAGAGAATTACAGCATGTTTATTGGATAACATGAATTAAAGCTTCTGGCACGAGCAGGAGACTGAATGCATGTGCACTTTAATAGATATGAGTGCTGCGACTACAACTATTACCAGAGTAATAGGGCCACAAATAATAACATTGAGAATAAATATGTTTTTCTCTGGAAAGATTACATTATGTTCATTTTGCCACGTATTTTTCCCCCCCAAAAATTGTTCAAATGTCTCTGCGTGGCCGTACTACTCATTTATATCACATAAAGCATATGAAAAAACAAGCAAACACAATGACTCAAAGGGTCTGATCTACTCAGGCCCCAAAAAACAAGTGCTAAATAGCCTGTGTAAACAAAAAAATTGAAAGTACTATTCGTGGGCACATTGCAGGTGATCTACTAAGACTGCGTGCACAATTCATAACAAGTGCAAAAGTGGTGCAGACTGCAATATTTAAATGAGGTTTTTAAATGTAATCTGAGTTGTCATCATAGAGACAGTTATTTACTGCATATCCTTGCATCATGTGTTAACCTGTGGCGTTTTGCTCTGTTGTGGAACATGCAACACACATTTATAATCCGTGCAACCTTTTCTGGGCTGTTGGAAGCAGTCCTCCAATGGATCTATAACGGTGCACTTTGGGAGACGGCGGTGTTAAAAGTAATCATCTGCTAGACCAGGGGTGTTAACCTCGTTTTCACTAAGAGTCACATTGCAGTTATGGCTGCCCTCAGAGGGCCATTTGTAAAAGCGAATAAACATGAATTTTAATGTATTATCGCCTTATGTAATTATTACACAATTGCCTATGCATTTGATGATTAAATTAGCACATTTAACTCTCAATCAGGCGACAAGGGTTCCCAAGGGCTTGGAAAGATCAGATACACACAACGCAGGGCTGATAAACTACCTCTAAAATGTATGTTGTTGTAACAACAAGCTTGATGTTCTACATGTATCACGATCAATATTATAGTGACTTACTCGATGAACAGTTGTCTGTTTAGTCAAGCTGGCTTAGGATGTTTTTCCCAGTTGATTTTGGGCAGTTGGATAAAAGTTTCTACCACTGCAGGATTTGTTAGGGCAAACAGTTCGTCTTTTGATGCGATGCAGTTTCTTTTAACAGCGTTCTTCTCGCCAGAAACATAAACCCTTTCCATCGATAACAACATTGTGTGCCACTAAGTGCAGCAAAAGCACTCAATTTCTGTCGCCAAAGCTTGGCAAGCTTCATATTTACCTCATTAAATCATGCCGATCCTGACTATCTCAACCGCCGTCGAGTCCGATGTGTGTTATGGGTTATACTTGTATAGTGCTTTTCTACCTTCAAGGTACTCGAAGCGCTTTGATACTATGTCCACATTCACCCATTCACGCGCGCAGAAGCAAGGGTGAAGTGTCTTGCTCAAATACATCGACTCGGATGGCGGAAGCTGGGGTTCGAACCAGGAACCCTGAAGTTACTGGCACGGCTGCTCTATAAAGCGGCCACCCTCGCTTTGCGCTCTCCCGGTAGTTCATCCTCTGAATATTCAGATTAAAGGCCTACTGAAACCCACTACTACCCACCACGCAGTCTGATAGTTTATATATCAATGATGAAATATTAACATTGCAACACATACCAATACGGCCTTTTTAGTTTACTAAATTGCAATTTTAAATTTCCCGGGAGTTTCGTCTTGAAAACGTTGCGTAATCATGACGTGTACGCAAGACGTCACGGGTTTTTAGGAAATATGAGCGCTACGCACACACACAGCTAAATGTCGTCTGCTTTAACGGCATAATTACACAGTATTTTGGACATCTGTGTTGCTGAATCTTTTGCAATTTGTTCAATTAATAATGGAGAAGTCACAATAGCAAGATGGAGTTGGGAAGCTTTAGCCTTTAGCCACACAAACACATGGTGATTCCTTGTTTTCTATTCCTGGAGGTGAAAATTTACTATGGATCAGAGCGTGGTCAAGCCAACATGAAACACGACGGAATGTCAACCAGCAGTTTTCGGTGAGAAAATTGTGGTTAAAAAGTCGCTTCTTACCGGAGAAAAGCTGAGCTTGTGTCGTCCATAGCTGCCGTCGACACCCCTGAGACACTGCGCGTCAACACACTCGTGGACGTACACCTCTGACTATCAGGTACTATTTAACTCACTAAAACACTAGCAACACAATAGAAAGATAAGGGATTTCCCAGAATTATCCTACTAAATGTGTCTAAAAACATCGGAATCCATCCCAATGCAAACGCGTTTTTTTTTTTTTAACTTTTTGTTTTTTTTCTAGTCCGTCGCTATCAATATCCTCAAACACAAATCTTTCATCCTCGCTCAAATAAATGGGGAAATTGTCGTTTTCTCGGTCCGAATAGCACTTTTTGTTCGGGCTCCCATTATAAACAATGTGAATACGTGAGGAGCCATCAAACATGCGACGTCATCGTCTGCGACTTCCGGTAGAGGCAGGGCTTTTGTCTTAGCACCGAAAGTTGCGAACTTTATCGTGGATGTTCTCTACTAAATCCTTTCAGCAAAAATATGGCAATATCGCGAAATGATCAAGTACGACACATAGAATGGACCTGCTATCCCCATTTAAATAAGAAAATCTCATTTCAGTAGGCCTTTAAAATAGATAAGGTTGTGAATCCTCATCTGTCTAAATTTCTCTAAAAATAGCCATCTACGTCATCTATTGTGAAGTCTGCCATTAATATTATTTGAAGCAAACATACATGTTTGTTGACGGAAGTAGGAAGTACATTACTATAAGCAAAGAAATCATTGTGCCCACAAAATAAGTTCCGTTAATGCTTAAAAAGAATTATCCATATTGTTACGAATGTGTCTGTTATTACATCATATAAATACTTACAGCATGTATAAAAAACATTGATGGAGACTTTTGATGTTGTTTTAAAGGGCTTTGAAGGCAACACAGGTGATTTCCATTAGCTGCAAAGTTAGCCATAGCTTATAAGCGTTAATATTTAAAATCCTTAAAAAAAAAGACAAATGTGTTCTTGTCTCTCGTAAGGACTATGAATGATAAACAACATTTTAAAAAAAAAAGGGCAGTTCCTCATTAAGTCATTCAGCAGCTAGAAAATTGCATTGCTGGACAGATGATGTGTGTCAACCATTTTTGTTTTCCGACAGTCGAAATAAGTCAGCAAGTGCTCGTAAGATTTTCTTCATAGTTTGTCATTGCGATCGCTGCCTCCTTTTCACAACAGCCATTTGTGCGTAACTTTGCCAGTTTCACTTACCTTCTAAACGTGCCAAAAAACAGCAGAGTTAAACAGTTTCAGGCTTTACGACTCAGATTGCAGGTGTAAAATGGTTACACCTGCATCTCCTCCTAGCATTCTGTTCAAATAATCCGCATATATTTTGCATATACATGAATAAATACATTGTGCTCGTAATTTTGCTCATTTAAAAAGAGGCAATCCTCACCACATAAGTTTAGTAGACCACCATAAGTGTCCTATCGAGTTTGCATGTTTTAATGCATGGAAACCTTCAGTAGATCAGGCCCAAAGAGTTTGCCAAATATGAGAAGATGCATCCATTTGAATATGCAATAAATGCGCGGAAAGCAAGGATGAGTGGGGCATAGGGAGCGTATGCAACCAGAAGTTTATTGATCTTCCAGTGTGACGATGCCACAGCCAAACTGCGCTAATGTCAGCGAACAGGAGTTGTTTTTTACGACACAGCGACCAGTAGAAGATTGCGAAGCAACCGACCAATGATTATATAAGATGCCCCATGATGACGTATTCACCTGGGAACCATCACTCATTGTAAGAGGGCACCCAAGTGCATGCACAAGTTTGTTTTTCGTGTGGGAGAGTAACAGTATTTTGATGTGATCTGAATCCATGCAAAACGTGTTCTTCCCCCCCACTTGCTAGCGTGCCATCCCTAGCAAGTGTTGTTGCTTTTATCGAAATTGCATGCAGAAGCACCAGCTGATTGGTATCTTGGGTCTTACCCTCATCCCTTCAAAACGTGACAGGGCTCTGAGGGGTCGCAAGGCCCTCAGTGTCCTGAGTGACTTAATTGGGCCAAGATCGGAGTAGCCCAAGGCATTAGCTATAAGGCTGACTATAGACACCTACACAAATAGGGACAGAGGAAGAAGGAAGGAGTGGGGAAGAAAGAGAGGACCCACATGGTTAGAGGGGACAGGGTGAAAAGATAGGGCCGGATGCACTGAAAGGATGGTTGTCTAAACATATACAGTGGTACCTTGTATTTTGTACATCACACTTTTCGTAGGACTTGGTTTTCGATGAAAATATTTGCCAATCTCAGTTCTTGTACGGCCAATCCTTACACTTAATAAACTAGCTTATTTTACCCCCGTACTATACCGTCGAGAATTCCATAAAGAATCCCACTCATTGATAACTCAATATTGTTGTGTTTTGAATACACTGTCTTTATTAGAAAACGGGGCCATATTGGCCGAGCCTGCTATCAACTCCCCTAGTTTTCTGCCCTTCTATGGCACCATCATTGGCGGACTCAGTAGTTCTTTGCACACTGCACAAGTTTGCTTTTTATATTGAATATGGCTGCAAAATAAGCCGCATTGGGCCCAAAAAAAGTTGCTTGTGCAAGTATGTTCATAAAGACAGGGAAAAACTATTAAATTCAAGACAGAACTCATAGCAAAGTACAAAGGTGCCTTCTGTGTGACTCCTACCTCCACTCCATCCTAATCACCATTTTCGCCAAAAAGTCTTTAATAAAGGTGAAAGTGGTGTTAAATGTTTATGTATTTTACAATGCTTTCTGGATGTATTCTCAATTAAATATACATTACATAAATGTGTTACGTTTTATGTTAATATTTTTGAGTGACTGGAGCTGATTACTTCTCACGAGAAAACTGCATCATTCGTCTCTGGCTTTTTGGAACGGATTACCAACGAAAACCCAGGTACCACTGTACAAGACATACATGGACTACAGCTACACAACATTTTGTTCATTTGCTTAGCAAATCGCCTCAGACAATTGCTTTCTACCCGTGTTCGGCTTAGTTTGGCACGTGAGTGGAGCGATGAGCAGCTGGAAAGAAACTTGTGGTTGACACAGTGAGAGGGAGAGAGAAGATAAAAAGGGAGTCCAACAAAGGGAAAACAATCTGAGGAGGGATGTTCTCACAGACACTAAACCAATGTGACACAAGAACATACTGACAAGTACAGTACACTTTCATCACTTAAGAGAGGAGAAAGAGAAGAAAGCAGAGGATCAAGGACTATCTCTGAGAGTCCCACCACAGCAACATGAGCCTTACCCTGGACCCTCAAACAAGGACCCTCGCTGCCTCGCCACTGCAGCACAATGTCACGCTTAACTTAAAGAGAGAGACACACAAATAGGCACCTGCTGTGATAGAGAAGACATTAGGTGTGAGGTTTGCTTCTTGTGACATTTGAGTTTAGCTAGCAAATGGTTCCTAATACATGATGACCTCAGAACTCTGTCGGCCTTGGATTGGTTTGAATTTCAAATTACATTTCTGTGATAAATAACGGAAGTACAGTTGTGCTCAGAAAACTTACAAACACACATAAATTTGAACTGTTGTTTTTCCAGGGTGCAATGATGACCTTTAAAAGCAAGAATCGGATGTTTATTATTTGTGGGTTTTCTTAAATTTTACACTTAATAAAACATCCAGGGTTAAGTATACACCAAGGTTTCACGTACATTCAGTTATCTGTGGCGGCCTTCGGACCGCCACCGAAGGATTCGGTGCTGTCTATTTTAAAGGTGATATTTGGCATTATCTGCTCAACTTCGCTCACAAACACATTACGGTTGATTGATTTCTTTGATGGCTTGTTGTCGCATATCCATGCGATAGATCACACTGTAACTCTTTATGTAACGATATCCGTATAAATAAACTGCAGGAAACACCCCCAACGGTAATTTTTAGGTTTTGAATTTTAATTATCGAAAGACTGTGATGGATAACCGCACTTTTATAAACTGGCGCTAGCTCGCCTAAATGCTAATATGAAGACAAGAAACATTAATGTCTTTGCCCTTTAAGAAACGCCATACCTCAATCTAAACTTGTATGAACACAATGCTGTTTGAGCAACTAAGCTTTCAAATTATGTGACCAATTACTCAGTGGCCTTGTGGTTAGTGTCCGCCCTGAAATCGGTAGGTTGGGAGTTCAAACCCCGGCAGAGTCATACCAAAGACTATAAAAAAATGGGACCCATTGCCTCCCTGCTTGGCACTCAGCATCAAGGGTTGGAATTGGGGGTTTAATCACCATAAATGATTCCCGGGCGCGGCACCGATGCTGCCCACTGCTCCCCTCACTTCCCAGGGGGTGATCAAGGGGATGGGTCAAATGCAGTGGACAAATTTCACCACACCTAGCGTGTGTGTGACAATCATTGGTACTTTACTTTAACTTTATGTGTACACTCTGATTATACAGGCTGCGCTCTCTTATGCAGACTTTCCGATTTATATATTGATATCTACAACAGGAAGTGAACTCAAATTAAAATGGAAGAATTTAATCACAATTAAACACTCAAATAAAAATATTATGTCCCTTACGAAGCCAGAACAATAATGTTTTTTCTGCCAAAAAAGTATATTGTGTGTCCATTTTTTTATTTATTAAAAAAATAAAACATCTTAGTTAGAATATACAAATACTGCTTTTGGTTGGGAAAGTCTTCTAGAACCATTTTTGGAGCTGTTGTATAATAATTTCACCCTGTAAAAAGAACGATCTAGATAAATCATTAAGCACCCAAAGACATTCATGCCCGTGATGAGTGCATGTAAACTTTTGACCACAATTGTCAATCAATACATTCAAGAGGTTGTGACATAATAAAACATGTAAATACTGATCAGGATCTTCTTTAAGTAGGTACAGTATGTGTATGAGCAGAATAACGCTGCCTTGAGTAGTTGCAATTGCAGAGGTCTTTATGGATGTAGTTCAACCACCCATAGCTTCCGTATATGTTTTTCTTCAAATAAAAAAATTAGTTGAAGTAATTCAATGGAACCTCTGCCGGTTGCAGCCAAGTAGTTCACTTGCCTCGATTTCTGTAATTGAATTCCAAGAAAGGTTTGGAAAACTTCCGTTTTTTATTGCTGTTTTTTAATACACTTTGCCATACTTCAAAAGCAATTTTGGTTATGACACATTTTGTTAGAGCACTGAATGAAAGCGGCAAATACTGTACTTTTTCTTACAGTAAATTGTAACAATTTGGTGGAAAAGGGCTCAGCAGCTAGAACAGAAGACTAACAGAAGACTAATGTACTAAGTAGAGGTCTCCCGTCCAAAGGCAAAACCCAGTAACTAAATTTTGGTCAAAACTGAGCTGATAATAATTTTGGAGTTCCTAGGTGATATGCTTAATAATTTTGGAGTTCCTAGGTGATATGCTTTACATTAGTGTATGCGGTATTGTAATTTATTCCGTAAGTAAGCTGTTACGCGCATGGCAGGACTTAGCAACTACCACATAACCGCGTAGATAGAACAGAAAAACCTAGTATCTCAAGGCACCAATCGGAGCTTCTTTGTCAGTCGCCTTATTGTCTTTAATGAGACATTTGCACAAATGGGGGCCGACGGTCAACCTGATTATGTGATATTATGGCACGAGAGGATATTTGGAAGATTGGCCCAGGACGTTGCAAGCACCTTCATTAAATGTATTGTTCTTGAATCTTCCCCTTGAATACTCTTTTGGGCAGATAACTGTGGAGGTCAAAATAAAAACTGGACGCTGTACATGGCTCTTGCCCAATGTGCAAACGCAGAATGGGGCCCACCCGAGATTGTGATAAAATATCTGGAGAAAGGGCACACATAGCTCGGTTGGTAGAGCGGCCGTGCCAGCAACTTGAGGGTTGCAGGTTCGATTCCCGCTTCCGCCATCCTTGTCACTGCCGTTGTGTCCTTGGGCAAGACACTTTACCCACCTGCTCCCAGTGCCACCCACACTGGTTTAAATGTAACTTGGATATTGGGTTTCACTATGTGAAGCGCTTTGAGTCAATAGAGAAAAGCGCTATATAAATATAATTCACTTCACTTCACACGTTCATGAGAGCAGATTCAATCCATGGCTCAATCGGCAAGAAAATGAAAGCTCAAGAAAACATCTATACGTTTGACGACTTTGTAGATCTTTGTAAGACAGCATCAAGATAGATTGGTTTTCCTTTGTTTTCTCAAAATCAGCTAGAAGTGAGTTACTAGGTTTTGCCTTTGGACGGGAGAGATGTAACGGTACATGCGTTTATATTTGGATTCTTCATTGCGGAGCGTGTGTTTTGGTATAGAAGCGTACAAGTTTCGGTACATGTTGAGTGAGGGTCAGGAAGTGTGTGTCGTGTATTTACTCTGTAAACAAACAGTGTAGCCTAGCCTATAGCTAGCAGGAGTCAAAGTTAGCAATAGTGCCAAGTAAAAGCTAGAACTTTGAAAACTCTCCTCTGTCATTACAGTATCCTGTTTGGAAACACTTCGCTTCCTCTGTAAAATAGGCAAACGGACATAGATGATAAAGCAGTGTGCCGAAAATTTGTTTAGTAGAGAAGCGGGAACAGGGCTACGAACTGGAACTATTAATGCTATCATTTTGTTCCCTGACTGTACCCAAATTGAGCTTAACCAAACTGAGGCACGTATCGAACCGTGGTTATGGCATACCGTTATACCCCATTTACTAAAACCAGTGGGCTAAAAAAATT
This sequence comes from Nerophis ophidion, assembly GCF_033978795.1. Lineage (NCBI taxonomy): Eukaryota > Metazoa > Chordata > Actinopteri > Syngnathiformes > Syngnathidae > Nerophis > Nerophis ophidion. The sequence continues at coordinate 38,273,449 of NC_084626.1, forward strand.
AAGTATGAACCAAGATGCGACTGAAATGTTGATTAGCTCCTGCATAGAGTACATTCCTTTTCATGCTGTTTAACAGCTACTGTTGTCTTCCAAACATTCTCATTGTTGTTGCATTCCTTTGATAATGCCAACTTCTAGACGTCACCAAATGACAGGAAATGTTTGCAATAAGAACACATAATGTACTTACATCCACTATGAAGAAGTCCAACCAGCACCAGGCGTTAGTGAAGTACTTAACGAAGCCATAAGCCACCCACTTAAGCAACATCTCCAGGATGAATATGTAGGTGAAAACACGATCAGCATATTCCAGAATAATGCGGATGGTCTTCCTTTGCTCAATGTAGACATCTTCAAAGGCCTATGGAACAGAACAGAAGCATCGCATACACAAAGCTACAATGAATCTGTTTCAGCATTTATAGAATTTCACATAGAATCTTTGAGGAACGATGTGGTATAGACCAAAGAATCATACATTTCATTTTGCTTTGGTTCCAGATAACAACAATCAACTCTAATCTACAGAAGCAATTCAGTTCAACCACTTTAAAATACATATTACTGCCCCTTACAGGTTTGAAGAGGATTATTCTAGGTGTCACCAACCATAATTAATCTAGATCGCCGCCTGAACACATACGCAGGAAAACTCTCAGACTTGGTTCTGCTGGACCTGAGCGATGCCTTTGACACAGTTGACCAGGGTATTTTATTAGAGAGGTTAGAAAACTGGGTGACATATCTGGTTATGTCCTTAATTATTCAGCTAAACTCAAACAAAACAGAAATTATTGTCTTTGGCCAACAGAAGGTAAGAGAATCTATTACTAGTCACCTTGAGACCGTCTCTCTGACACCTAATAATCAGATTAGAAATCTAGGAGTAATAATGGACTCAGACTTGAACTATAAAAGCCACATTAAGTCAATAACATCAGCAGCTTTCTATCAACGGAAAAACATTGACAAAGTCAGAGGAACATTGTCTAAATCAGACTTAAAAAGACTAATCCATCCTATTGTCTCCAGCAGGTTAGACAATTGTAATGGCCTTCTCACTGGGCTCACTAAACGAGCTGTAAAGCAGCTGCAGTATATCCAGAATAATGCTGCTTGAGTCCTGACTAGAAACAGGAAATATGACCAATTTAATCCGATGCTTGCTGGCTTCCTGTTGCTCAGAAAATACACTTTAAAACAGCTCTGCTTGTGTACAAGTCTTTTCATGGTCTTGTGCAAAAGTACATCTTTGACATGTTAGTACCATATGTACCATCTCCAGCTTTGAGAACCTTGGTTTCCTGCAGGTGCCTAGAGTCAGGAATAAACAAAATGCTCTAAAAATCTGAAAAAGTCTTCCAGAAGAGGTGGACAGTCCTCAATGTTGGAAATGTTTCAAATTCAGACTGAAAACACTTTAATTTAATAGTGTATATGATAACTGTAAGTATTTTATCCAAACATTTTGATTGATTATCATTTTCATTTTGATTGTTTTTATGATTATTTTATTTTTTGATTTGAATTATGATCATATTTATATATGTTTACTTATTATTATATGTTATTATAATTTATGCATTATTGTAATTTTCTGTAAATCACTTTGAATTGGCCTGTGTACGATTTGTGCTGTATAAATAAACTTGCCTTGCCAACATACGTCATGGCCTATCAGCTGCATCCCTACAGCGAGCCTAAACTAGTAGGGAATAGGTGCCAGGGAATACCAGTGTTGTAGGTGGCACAGAAACAAAGTCAACAGGAATGCTGGCACATTGTGCTGCATAAGGTTGCAAAATACAGAAGAAACAAGGACACTTCCATAATATTTTATAGCTAAGATTTTTTTAACAAACTAAAAATGAAATAAGCTAGTTATGATTTCTTTTCAATATGCATTGCATTGCATTGCCTTCAATGGGTAAGTGGCCCACCCTAAGATGGCAGTTACGTAGGTACGTCTCTCACATTGGCTGCTACAGCATGCTGACGAATCTACTTATATCTCTTTCAGCGACACTTTAAATGTCCTAAAAAGGGCTCAAAACAGTTTTGTACTTGACCTAAACCAGTTAAATCTCTAAGAAATCAATAGGAAAAGTTTTGGAATATTTTACATATGACTAATACAGGATATAACTTTCCTAAAATGGCAGTGTCAGATAAGCGAGCTAATTTCCAAAAGCTTTTCCTCCTTTAAATGACTTGACTTAAATGTAGTATGCCTTTGACAGCACAAAGGTGAGTGTCAAGTTTAGTTCTAAATAAGTAACACATTTACCACAAATGGCCAATATAATATATAAGTAATATCACGTAATATCAATGTCATGTTTAAAAAAAACTCTTCGGGCCTGATTTACTAAAAGTTTGCGTGTACAAACCCTGTTTCCATGAGTTGGGAAATTGTGTTAGATGTAAATATAAACGGAATACAATGATTTGCAAATCCTTTTCAACCCATATTCAATTGAATGCACTACAAAGACAACATATTTGATGTTCAAACTCATAAACTTTATTTTTTTTTGCAAATTTTATTAACTTAGAATTTCATGGCTGCAACACGTGCCAAAGTAGTTGGGAAAGAACATGTTCACCACTGTGTTACATCACCTTTTATTTTAACAACACTCAATAAATGTTTGGGAACTGATGAAACTAATTGTTGAAGATATGAAAGTGGAATTATTTCCCAATTATTGTTTTATGTTGAGGGGAGTTGTCGTATTTTACGCTTCATAATGCGCCACACATTTTCGATGGGAGACAGGTCTGGACTGTAGGTGGGCCAGGAAAGTACCCGCACTTTTTTTACGAAGCCACGCTTTTGTAACACTTGTCTTGCTAAAATAAGCAGGGGCGTCCATGATAACGTTGCTTGGATGACAACATATGTTGCTCCAAAACCTGTTTGGACCTTTCAGCATTAATGGTGCCTTCACAGATGTGAAACTTACCCATGCCTTGGGCACTAATACACCCCCATACCATCACAGATGCTTGCTTTTGAACTTTGCGCCTATAACAATCTGAATGGTTATTTTCCTCTTTGTTCTGGAGGACACCACGTCCTCTGTTTCCAAATAAAATTTGAAATGTGGGCTTGGCAGACCACAGAATACCTTTCCACTTTGCATCAGTCCATCTTAGATGAGCTCGGGCCCAGCCAAGCCGGCGGCGTTTCAGGATATTGTTGATAAATGGGTTTGGCTTTGCATAGTAGAGTTTTAACTTGCACTTACAGATGTAGCAACCAACTTTAGTTACTGACAGTGGTTTTATGAAGTGTTACTGAGCCCATGTGATGATATCCTTTACATACTGATGTCGGATTTTGATGCAGTACCGCCTGAGAGATCAAAAGTCCGTAATATCATCGCTTACGTGCAGTGATTTCTCCAGATTCTCTGAACTTTTTGATGATTTTACAGACCGTAGATGGTATAATCCCTAAATTCCTTGCAATAGCTCGTTGAGAAGTGTTGTTCTAAAACTGTTCGACAATTTGCTAAGGATGGGGTGACCTTATACTGTCAGCAAAAATCTGCATTGAAAAGTTTTTCACCCCGTCCTTGTTTGTGAATTACTTAGCATTTAATGGAAGCTGCTTTTATACCCAATCATGGCACCCAACTGTTCCCAATTAGCCTGCACACCTGTGGGATGTTCCATATAAGTGTTTGATGAGCATTCCTCTAATTTATCAGTATTTATTGCCACCTTTCCCAACTTCTTTGTCACATGTTGCTGGCATCAAATTCTAAAGTTAATGATTATTTGCAAAAAAAAAAAAAGTTTATTAGTTTGAAAATCAAAAATGTTGTTTTTGTAGCATATTCAACTGAATATGGGTTGAAAATGATTAGCAAATCATTGTATTCCGTTTATATTTACATCCAAAACAATTTCCCAACTCACATGGAAAGGGGGTTTGTACTTTAACGTGCAAACTTGATCGCACACGCAACGCTGATCTACTAAACGTGTGCAAAGTGGATTGCGTCTGTTAGGAGAGCAGAATAAGGCGTGCCATCGATTTTGCGTCTCTGGCTTCAATATTTTTTGCAAATTATATGCAAATCATCAGAATGCTCACAATAATGGGAGGAGAAGATGTTAATAGATTATACAGCACGTGCAATGGGATTGATCTTTTTGAGAGCACAATTTAGCATTTCATTTGGCATATCTGAAAAGTATGTGCAAAATGACACACGGCCGCGCTGCAAAGACAGACGATGGACAGAGAGCCCTCCATCCTTCGTGTGTGTGTGTGTGTGTGTGTGTGTGTGTGTGTGTGTGTGTCAACAAATTTGGACTGTCAGAATAAAAATTATTAGACATATAGTCTCTTCAGCAACATCCTTTTATAATTTCATACTGCATGTTGGGTAAATTAAATTAAGGGGATGATTAAAACAAACTAAATTGATGTGGGGTTTTTTAATGCTGTCCATTTTTATGACATAAGATATATATTATCAACACGTTTCCTATATCATAAAAACTTCCTGAAGGATGCAATTTTTTTGCGTCTTGAGGACATTAAGTGCAGCCTTTTTACTGTAAGAGCACCCTGATCACTGAAAATAAAGGTGATTCCGTTGTTGATGCACTTTGAACTGTGTCTAAAGTGCCCATAAAAAGTGGTAGATGTCTCATGCATGTTTGAAAACATGGCAAAACGCCACAGCTAAGGGCATGATAAAATGAATGAGCAGTAAATGATCGCGTGTCTTTGTGATGATGCCCTGTATAATACGCGAAAAATACAAATTTATCTAAGGCGATCTGCACCACTGGTTGATAAGTACACACAATTTTGAAGATTGCACACACTGTTTTGCATCTGGTACTTGGATCCTAGTAAATCAGGCCCTTGGTCGTTGGTAAAGGTAGAGTATCCCAGTTTTTTTTGCTTCAAGCACAAATGGGTTTGGGGTCTTGTAGAGTAATAATATTAAAATCTAAATTAATATTATAATATTATATTTAAATAATTGTTCATTCTAATCATATTTTAGTCAAAACAGTTGTGTGATTGCAAAAATTTGCAAACAGAATATTCCTATATTTGTTGAAATATAGTAGTTTTAACATTCAAAGTATTTTTTTAGGTTATTCTTGCAAAATTTATTAACATTGTGATTGAGGGCTGAGCATCCCTAAATATACTAGACTTGCCCCTGGCCCACTCTTCAGCATTTAAATGTTTTTTTCATTTGGCCACAGGCTTCCTCTCTCCAGAAAAGCTGCAGAGCTAAGCTGGATTTTGTCGGATGAAAGGTTGATGCATTACAGCGCTCGGCTATCCATTAGACCCAATCATACAAGCTGAAGAAGAAAATCAAGCGATGGCACATCTCGTAAAAAGGATCAGTTTCTTTGAACCTAATGAGAACAATTGACTGCCCATGCTTAAGGTTATCTTAAATCAATGTTCAAGTTTATTTAAACAAGTGCTATCTTACCAGGGCTCCACTGCTTAGTAAGATCATGAAGATGATGAGTGTTTCAAACCAGTTGTGCTCCACTATCAGATAGCAGGTCTTCCTCAGGAACCACCAGTGCTTTCCCCAGCCGTGAGTGATTGGGACATCACAGCACTTGTATTTTGCCACACATTCTGGATGACAACGATGCAATGTGTGTTATTGAAATGCACGATCAATCTCGCTTCATGGCGTTTATACTACGTACCATCTGTCCAGCAGGCATCTGGGTCAAGGTATTCCTCCACCACCTCCACGACTGCCACCTCCTCCACATCGGGCTTAATGTCTATTGTGCTGCCCTCAGATGAACTGGTGTCATCCAGCTAGGAGAAGAAGAGCGAACATAGGTTGAGTGTGCAGCTATTTCAATAATGTGTTTGCGTGAATCACTTGATTTATTACTACTATTCTGTAAATGTTGTAGTGGTGCATACTCTAGTGACTCATTTGCGCTCTACCTCGCAGCACAGAATCAAAAGATAGCAATTAAACCTCAGCTCAAATACACATTCATAAAAAATATTTGCAGTAATGACTTTTCCCTTGAATGACTTGACTTAAATGTAGTGTGCCTTCATTTTGTCTCCCACATAATTGCTCTGATTAATGACTATAAACGTGAATCAAACCAAATTTAGTTGGAAAGAGAATGATACTGCACTTTGTGATCTTGTATTGTCAGCAAAAATCTGCATTGAAAAGTATATTGTAGCGTCCTGGAAGAGTTAGTGCTGCGAGGAGTTCTGGGTATTTGTTCTGTTGTGTTACGGTGCGGATGTTCTCCCGAAATGTGTTCGTCGTTTTTGTTTGGTGTGGGTTCACAGTGTGGCGCATATGAGCAACGGTGTTAAAGTTGTTTATACGGCCACCCTCAGTGTGACCTGTATGGCTGTTGACCAAGTATGCATGCATTCACTTGTGTGTGTGAAAAGCCGTAGATATTGTGTGGCTGGGACGGCACGCAAAGGCAGTGCCTTTAAGGTTTATTGGTGCTCTGTAATTATCCCAACATCTGTGTACACAGTGGCGTTTTAAGAAGTCATAAATTTTACTTTTTGAAACCGGTACTGATAATTTTGAAAGCGATACCGATAATTTCCGATATTACATTTTAAAGCATTTATCAGCCGATAATATCGGGACATCTCTAATCCTTACTCCACTTCTGAACTGAGCACATACAAACCTGGTGTGGCAAATATGGAGAAGACATAGCAGGATGGATCAGTGTTACATATTTAGCGACAACTTCCCTATATCAAACAGAAATACACGTTTTCTAGACACAAAGATGTAACCATAATTGTATTCAGATTTGTCAATATGGATTTTCACTATGCATACATCTGAATCGTACCAAAGTAAAAGTGAAAGACAGCAAATGTTTCTTGAGTCATGCATTTACTCGGTAATCAAATACAAGTGGTTACGAAAGGCTAAGTATTTGCTGCGGAAGAAGAGATCCAGACATGTGGGGTACCTCTACGTGCTGGGCATAAATCATTGTTGTGGAAGGTGAGGTGAGGACTCATGCGGAGCAACTCCAAAATGTGTCGAAAAATTATGGCAAAAAATGTTTTAAAGAAAGTTAAACCAATAAAAAAAAGTAGTACCTCCCTGTTGAATACATCTGAGTCGGACAAATAAACAATCCTTGCACTTTGACTTAAAAAAGGTTTAACTCAACATGATTTTTTGCTTCTACTGGAGACAGAATGTCATTTCCAATCTCACACTGGTCTGTCCTACTCACATCTTTGCTGTTCTCCACATCCGACTCACTGCTGAAGTCCTCTGTGTTAAGGTTTTCAAAATCCGATTCGCCAACAGCAATCGGTACACACACGGTCAGGTTGGGATTATGGATGAAAGACATATAGTCTTCATCAATCATGTACTTTCCAACGCTGCTGCCAATGCCGCTGGTCGTGCCGTTGCCATTTTTAGCATAGTCCAGTTCCCGGTTGATGTCTACCGAGTGGTTTGCTATGCAGTTAAGTTTTTTCTCATACATTTCATCCAGAGGTTTCTGTTCATCTTCGACAGGCTGCAGGTGAGAGTGAAAAAAAAGTATGGTATTGTCAGACATGGTAAATAGTAAATGGGTTGTACTAGTATAGCGCTTTTCTACCCCTTTTTAAAGAGCCCAAAGCGCTTTGACAGTATTTCCACATTCACCCATTCACACACACATTCACACACTGACGGTGGGAGCTGCCATGCAAGGCGCTCACCAGGACCCATCAGGAGCAAGGGTGAAGTGTCTTGCCCGAGGACACAACGGACGTGACTAGGATGGTAGAAGGTGGGGATTGAACCAGTAACCCTCAGATTACTGGCACAGCCACTCTACCAACTTCGCCACATAGTCATAGTGTGAGTCTATTCCTTTCACTTAAAGTCCAAACTATGCCATATGGCTCTTTTTATTATTTTACTTGTCAAAGATGTACCTTTTCCATGGCTAAATAGGTATAAGAATGTTGTCATGGGTACAAAGCCTTTGTTTTTGTCACTCCATGAAAAAACATTTGACCTCTTATTTGTAACTGGATTTGTGTATGTTTTGTAACTGGATATGTGTATTATTATTTTGTTTTAAACTTTTGAAAAGGACCCCAGGAAGACTAGCCTGGTGTTTGTGCGTCAGCTAATGGGGATCCTCAAAAAACAATAAACACTAAACCTGAAAGAGTAAAATTGTCATTTTAAAAAAAAAAAAGAAATTTGTAAGAGTTAGTTATCAATTTAATAGGATTCCACCACAGAATAGTTGGAATTAAAAGTTGTCTGTACGCTGTGGCTGCAGAGATGTTTTGTCTGCAGGTTGATAAACATACAGTAGGTCACAAGTGTTTTTAACATAAATGAATATATCTACCTCATTTTACATGTTTTGACTCTTATTTCTCCAATAGAGTGAATGCCATTATAAACAGTGTTGACACTTTCATATTAAAATTTATAGTACAGTATTACACAAAAAGAAGTACCGCAACTACTATAATTATAGGTTTTCTAGGGATAATACTGCAGAAAGTAAACTTGGATATATTTAGTATATATTGGATATACCTACTGTATAACTAGTCAATGCACAGCTTGGTTAGCAGTATAAATCTATTGTCCGCTGAAAAAACAGCTGTTGTGGTCTTATTAAGCGGCAACACAATTACGTACATCTCACAGTGAACATTTGGTGTGAACATATAAGATGAGCACCATTATGTAGCATTGTCTTAAATCTTCTTCGGCATGGAATTGACTAGAGCTGCACAGGTTCTTACTGGAATCACCTTCCACTCCTCCATGATGGCATCATCGGTGCAGCTAGTGATGGTTAGATACCTTGCCCCCCCAAACATTCTTTCCTTACTTCGGCTTGAGGATGCCTCACAAGTGTTTCATTGGGTTCAGGTCGGGAGGAGACGTACTTGGCCACTCTATCACCTTTATCTTCCTCAGCGAGTCATACCAAAGACTATAAAAATGGGACCCGTTAGCTCCCTGCTTGGCATTCAGCATCAAGGGTTGGAATTGGGGGTTAAATCACCAAAAATGAGTCCCGGGCGCGGCACCGCCGCTGCCCACTGCTCCCCTCACCTCCCAGGAGGTGAACAAGGGGATGGGTCAAATGCAGAGGACAAATTTCACCACACCTAGTGTGTGTGACAATCAGTGGTACTTTAACTTTAACTTAAGCAAGACACTTATCATCTTGGAAGTGTGTTTTAAATTGTTACCATGTTTCCAAAAGTCCATGTCACAGAACACAGGAATTTCTGTTTCTCTGGATGAACATCAGCCTCCCTATTCCCAGTGCTTGACCATAGGTGGGACACAATTATCTCAGTAGTAGTCACATGTGTTGCCAGCTCATCAGACAATAAAGGTTGTGTGTTGACTCATTTTCAGTGGACAATAAATCTACATTGCTAAAAAAAGCTTTACTTTGACTACTTTAAAGTAAATCCATGTTTTTATTTCAATACTATAGAATAAAAAAAAACTTAATGTAAGGTGTGGGGAGTGCTCACTTGTGTAAGATTCTGTACATACATCAAACAATTGGAGGGTGTTTGTAATGGTGAAATTTTTGATAGTAGTGTTCTGTTTGGTTTCATTAGCTAGAAGAGGTGAACGAACTAATTTTGTAGTTGGTGAGTGACAAAAGAAGAAAGAGACAGCAAATACAAATCTATCATTGAACGTGAAAGAAATGAGATACCTTCTTGAGCACTGTAGCAACAAAAACACGCATATGGACCTTGAACCAGGCAATTCCTATTTTAATGCGGGCAACAGCAAGCTGGAGATTGTTGGGCTCGCCATCATCATCAGTGGCGGCGAGATTGTCAGCACTGAACGAGCTCAGTAGCAAAGCCAGGAACAAGTTCAACACCTCCGAGAAAAAAAAAAAACACAAGAAATGGTTAAAAAAAGGATGAAACTTTTAAACTTTGACATAACGTAATTTTGTTCTTACCACCAAGTTCCCGATGACCATGACCATCATGAAGACAATGAGGCACATTCCCTGTCCTGCCACCTCCATACAATGCCACATGGTTTCAATCCACTCCCCACACAACACTCGGAATACAATCAGGAATGAGTGGAAGAAGTCATGCATGTGCCAGCGAGGCAGCTTACAGTCCAGTGCAATCTTGCAAACACAGTCCTTGTAGCTTTTGCCAAACAGCTGCATGCCCACCACAGCGAAGATGAAGACGATGATGGCCAGCACCAGGGTCAGATTACCCAGAGCACCCACTGAGTTGCCAATGATCTTGATCAACATGTTGAGGGTGGGCCATGATTTGGCGAGTTTGAACACTCTCAGCTACAAAAGATATGGGAAACAGTTATTCCAGTGTTTTCTATATTTGGACAGTCAAGTCAAGCAAATGCAGGGATTTAGCCCTGGTTTTAGTTTGGTTTACTTTTCACATTATTATCACTATCAGTAAAGACCATAGTGTATAATTGTGTCTCTGCTAACCAGGCTCTTGGTGGTTAATACAACACTAAACTCATTGAAAAGGAAGGAAAGGTATTTGAAATGACAATGTCTGCACAGGAATAGAAAAAGTTGTCCGGAAAAAGGCTTTCACTTACCAATCGGAAGGACCTGAGCACCGATAGACCCTCCACATCTGCCAGCATCAGCTCCACCAAACTCAGAGTCACAATAAAACCATCAAAACAATTCCACCCTCCCTGAAAGTAATAGTAAGGGTCCATGGCTATCAATTTGGCAAACATCTCCCCAGCAAAAATGCCTGTGAAAACCTGCGGACCCACAGAGAAAATCCTGTTGGTACATACAGCAGTACAATTGGGTTCACTCCTATAACGTAAACTGTTTTTTGGAGGATTTCCCATGTCAAAAAACTGTGAAAATACCAGAACAACATACACAGCATGTGCCATACTTACGCAGGCCCGGACTTAACCATTTACACAAACTACAGTTTTAATGTTAGGACAGGGCTGTCATTAGAGTTTTCAAAAGCTGACACCCGAATATTTCATTTGGGTGCAGATCAAGAGGGTGCCTTTTCCCGTTCTTGGAAAAAATATTTTACCAAGAACGTGAAATATACAAACAGCGGAACCTCATTGCGAACTTTGCAATTCATGATCTGATCAAGCCAAAATGCCAAATATGTGTGTGTGAACCATCTCTCTGTGTACGAATGATTCATCTATTTTAGTTTGTGTCCCTCTGATAACCATTTTGTGCTTGATATTTTAATTAAATTTAATTTCATTCTATGCTATAGAGCGTTTTCCGTTCGGGCTCCAGTACTCTGGAATGCCCTCCCTAACAGTTCGAGATGCCACCTCAGTAGAAGCATTTAAGTCTCACCTTAAAACTCATTTGTATACTCTAGCCTTTAAATAGACCTCCTTTTTAGACCAGTTGATCTGCCGCTTCTTTTCTTTTTCTCCTATGTCCCCCCCTCCCTTGTGGAGGGGATCCTGTCCGATGACCATGGATGAGGTACTGGCTGTCCAGAGTCGAGACTTAGGATGGACCGCTCGTCGGGACCCAGGATGGACCGCTCGCCTGTGTATCGGTTGGGGACATCTCTACGCTGCTGATCCGCCTCCGCTTGGGATGGTTTCTTGTGGACGGGACTCTCGTTGCTGTCTTGGATCCGCTTTGAACTGAACTCTCGCGGCTGTGTTGGAGCCACTATGGATTGAACTTTCAAAGTATCATGTTAGACCCGCTCGACATCCATGGCTTTCGGTCCCCTGGAGGAGGGGGGGGGGGGGGGGGGGGGTTGCCCACATTTGAGGTCCTCTCCAAGGTTTCTCATAGTCATCATTGTCACTGGCGTCCCACTGGGTGTGAATTCTCCCTGCCCACTGGGTGTGAGTTTTTCTTGCCCTTAAGTGGATTCTTCCGAGGATGTCGTAGTCGTAATGGTTTGTACAGTCCTTTGAGACATTTGTGATTTAGAGCTATATAAATAAACATTGATTGATTGATTCAGGATAGTTGATATTGTTAAACTGTTTACAGCACTCACAATAAATGGATTAAAAAAGTATACAGTTAATACATGTGATTAGTGTCCATATTGGTATCGGCCGATCTCACTAATGGATGATCAATATCTTAATGATCTACAAAACCCTATTCGGAAAATCCCTAAAATATCTTAAGAATGTTTCCAAAATAGTGAAAATAACTGGTAGTAGGCTGCAATTACGGAAAAAAAAACATGTGGGTTTTTTCAATGTCATGTCTGTGTCCAAGTAACTGTTATGTGTGATTGACAGAAATAAAAGTTGCAGCTCGTTTGCAGAGAAGTCTTTTTACACCAAATTTAGGACGACTTTTGGGCCAGTATAGGGCCTAGATGGGAAGGTCCACTTCACATTTGGGCATTAAAGTATAGTAATTAACTGATAGTTACAATTAAAGACAAAATACATTGTGGCCGTAATAGTACTATAATTTTACATGTAATACTAAATCATGTGATTATGAACACCCGATGACTCATACTGCAGCATCCACAACCAAGTCAATGACCTCATTTCCTGCACTGACACCAAGCTAATGCTATTGCCTAAAGAAGGCTGATCGACATCGCTCCCTGGCAGCATTGACAGACAACAAAGAGGCCATAATAACTGCTATACATTCTGCCAATCAGGCACATGTGTTGTTGAGGTAAGCAAGACGCAACGGAAATTGGAACCTGACCTGAGTGGGGGTGATGAGGGTTGAAGAGCAGGCTGACTGGCTACATTAAAAAAGAGCTAAATCTTTAATGAGCCACCCATCAAAGCCCTATATACTGTATGCATGGTAATCCTAAGTGCACATTCCAAATGACCCACTGACGTATTTGTTAAGGCACCATTGGAGAGTTTCAATACTGGTTGTCCAATGAGGCTCAAGAAGATTCTGCTCACCAGGTTGCCAACAGAAAGGACCTCCTCAAAGTGTGGCGTCATTGGGTAGTGCTCCATGGCCATGAAAAGTGTGTTGAGGACGATGCAGATAGTGATGGCCAAGTCAACAAACGGGTCCATGACAATCACGTAGAGTACATGCTTGATCTTCAGCCAAATGGGGCAGCATTCCCAGATGAGGAATGTGTTGGCAAACTTATACCAACAAGGGGGGCACTTCCTCTGCGATTCCTCCAATTCTGCCGAACAATGGAAGGAAAAGTCACATGAACATGTAGTCATCTGACATCATATGTTTAAATTAAAACGATGGTGTGGCGGGTGAACATTTGTAACTATAATACATGCTATACCGTCTAACAGAGTGTTGGTGACTACGCTCATCTGACTGTTGGCGCGGTCCTTTCCTTTAAAGGAGGAGTTGAGCTGATCCACAGATACCATGAGAGAGCCAGAGTGCTTCTTCTTAATCTCCATGTCTGTTGTCTATACTCAGAAAAAAGACAAGTGTATACTCAAAAACAAGCGTACTATAGATGTGTTAAGCCATAAAAGTATACCTAAGTACGTGCTCAGTTGGTTTAAATAATTGATCTGTATTTAAAATACTGCATGAGCTTAAGTACTTCTGGCAGAATTAACCAATTCGATGTTTGTTTGTTTGTTTTTTACCCACGAAGTATGCATCCAAATTAAAGGTAACATTTTGTAAGTCATCTGGACAAGCTAGCACTTTATATTTCACCCTCCAAAGCAACAGGGAGCAGTATACCGCCAGAAACTTCTGCTATCCATCCCAATAAAAAAATAAAAACAGTATGATATATCACATTTATACTTTCATTACATTTCTTCCCTGATTGGCTGGAAGAAATCACGTGACTCTACTACATTTATAGTAAGGCACGTGGCGTATATTTTAACGAACTGTTAAGTTTCAGCGAATATGGTTATTTGCTGTAGGGCAGTGGTCCCCAACCACCAGTATGGGGACCGGTACTAATCTGTGATCTATTTAATACCAGGCACCACAAAATCCTTCAATAATTTAATAACAACCACATTTTCTCCGACTTAACTTACGCCTGTCCCAATAGAACACACTAGCGGTTTGGCGGCACAGTTTGGTTGGTAGAGCGGCCATGCCAGCAACTTGAGGGTTCCAGGTTTGAGCCCCGCTTACGCCATACTCGTCACTGCTGTTGTATCCTTGTGCAAAACACTTTACCCACAATTCCACCCACACTGTTTTAAATGTAACTTAGATAATAGCTTTCAATATGTAAAGCGCTATATAATAAAAATATAATTATTTTCGCTTCACTAATAGGCTTGTTTATAGATGTACAATAAAAATTCTGATAACAAAGTCTCCATTTTTCATATCTTTGTTACACGGGACAATGCACATTAATGAAAATATAAAATGTAAATGTGCCAGATTGCAGGCAAAGGCTAATTTCCTTCTGCACTCCCCGGCAGGTTGATGGTTTATACAACAAGGTCCATAAAAACGTTAGTTAGACAGCAACAACATTAGACATAAACAGTACCATAACATATGCAAAAACAGATATAACATTGCAAATAATGGAGACCCATATAAAACAGTAGGTTGCTGAATAACGTCAGCTCAGAACCGAACAAGAATAAAATCGACATAGTTGTTCAAGTGCATAAGGCGGAAGTGCTAAAGTGCAAGTGTGCTAAGTGTGCTGAAGGATAAAAATATGGCCTGTTAAGATAAAGTGCTGGTACTTTTGCAGATAGCCCTATTGCACAAGTATGCTGGCATTAACAGATGTGTTTGTGCATGGAAAATTGCACCAAAAAAGCATTCATAATATATCTAAAACCATAACTTTTAGAATACAAATAGAAATGCATTCAAATAGCAAGCCATCCAATGGAATTAATTGCAAGTACATCTAGTTTTATATATATATATATATATATATATATATATATATATATATATATATATATATATATATATATATATATGTGTATCAGGGGTGTCTATAAACGATATTTGAATGATATTTGAATGAAACACATTTCTTATTTGTAACGATTTTTAATCAATTAAAAAAAATTAAAAATCAATTAAAAAAATATATAATTACATATTTATTTATTTATTTATTTTTAATCGTTCCTGTCCAGCCACTCAGGCAAATCCTATTGTTGATGTACTATAGATCAGTGGTCCCCAACCACCGGGCCGCAGAAGAATTTTTTATAAAAAAAATATATATATATAAATTATTTTTATTTTTATTAAATCAACATAAAAAACACAATTTACACTTACAATTAGTGCACCAACCACAAAAACCTCCCTTTTTCATGACAAAGAAGAAAAAACAAACAAAAAAAAAAACAAAAAAAAAGACGCCCCACCCCCCGGGCCGCGGGACAAATTATTAAGCGTTGACTGGTCCGCGGATAAAAACAGGTTGGGGACCACTGCTATAGATGCCCATATCTGATACTGTACAGATTTACTTAAGAAAAGAAAAGAAAAGTGTGGGATACTTCTCTTGTTGTCTTATTTTTATTTGATTTTATTAAATGTTTGGGTAGAATTTTATGAAACAAAACTGGTTTTCTTTATAGTAATATTGATATTTATCAGAGCTTTGTATTTATTTTATGGAGGAATGTAGTTAATCGAAGAACTTGCACCCAATGTTATTAAAAAAAGTTTCGATTTTGAATTGGGAATTGTTTTAAATCGAGAATTGATTCTGAATTGGATTGTTACCCCCAATAATCAAATTGAATCATGTGATGCCCAAAGATCCACAGCTCTGATATCTACGCTCTTGTCCACAACGATGACATATCGTGTATAACACATAAGACATGTTAGCCAAAAAATAAGCCCACAAACTAATGAAAACGAGTAAAACACAACAGCCTTTGGAGAGCAGAGGGGAAAAGGTCAGGACTCTCTGTAATTCAGCCTTATGGTTAATTGTATTTTTCATGCACTTATTTTGCTGTATTCATCTGCCACATGTGGAAAGCTGGTCTGGGAAAAAAAATGCCTACAATAAACCGGTCCCTGGTGCAAAAGAGGTTGGGGACCTCTGCCATAGTGTTAATGGAGAGGTCGACTGGCTTGTTCAAGTGTCTACAAATGATACATTTTTAACACTGTCTGAAACTAAATTATATCCAGGACATGTAATTAACTATGCATAACATAATACTGTAACAGCCTACATGCAACGGCATGCAGGTCATGTGAAGAGAGGAATTCAAGACATTATTTGCTGCTGCACCATGCTACATCTGAAGAGAGGTATAAAAAAGACGCAAAAAATTACAGAGCTCTTATCATGCTAGCTACAATGAGTAGGAATATTATTATTAAATGGAAAAAAAGGATTATTCCAGTGGGTCAGGAGCAGTGGATAACTGAGGAAAATATCATGGGACTGCTGAAGGAACACGAGAAGAGCAGGAAGGGGAAAGAAGGTGGAAGAAGGAAAGAAATCAATAGAGGCGTAGATCGAACTGACTAGTGTGACCCTGGACGACGAAAAACTCGCATTAAGGATTCTCCTTTCATTGATGACTATGATGTAACATAAGTAGTGATGGCCGTTTGATTACATTTTCATTGAATATGTGGGAACTAGAATGTTCAATATATTTCTAGTTATTTTAAATTGAAGGGGAAATTCTTTGAGTCAGCTATGTGACCCGGGACACTACCAATAGCTGACATGAATTCCAACAAGGACCGGGCTCTATGATATGAGTTAAGAGCGAAGGAATAAGGAACGTGAATGTCTTGATTAGGCACAACACTAAAAAATCCTCAAAAGAACCAGCGGTATACATTTGTTTTTGGGCCATTTCTTTCGGGAGAGTTACATATTTTTCAAAAAGTAGCCATGTTATGCAAATTCCAAATATCTGCTAGTGAGGACAGTATCTCTCAAATGATATGTTTGCAGATGACTACCTTCATCAATCAGTGTGGCATGGATACTACACTAACTCGCTAGTTTATGTGTTCTTGGACACCCCAAAAAGGGCATTTAATCACTTTAAGAGGCTCAGTGAGATTAAAATATAAGACAGGTTATTAGATATTCACAAATCAGAAGTAGAAGAAAAGAAATTCAGGAGAGAGAGAGAGAGGAGCAATCGCCAAGGGTAAAGAGGTTGTGGAGGAGAAGCTGCAAAGACTGAGGCCGCCACCGTCATGCCTATACTGTATAGGTGTCCCATGGACGTCCTTACACTGTCATCAGTGGCTGCCTTATCTATTTTCACCTCAGGCAGAAGCCGTCTGCCAGGCCCCGGACCGATGAGAGACACCACGCCATTGCAGTCCACTGTGCTGTTCCTCTTCCCTCCAGAGTGAGGAGCCAGCGGGTGGATGCGTGACGAGCCCTGGCTGTAGCCGCTGTAACTGTTGCGGCGGTAAGGGATGAACAGGGAACCACGCCGGTCCTCGCTCTCCTCCACTGTACTGTGCTCGTCATCGGCAAATTCGTTTTCCGAGCCCATGTCCTTGGAGCGGCCTTTGAAGCTGAAGATGCTGCTGCGGCTGTTGTGGCGTGACATGAAGGGC
This sequence comes from Nerophis ophidion, assembly GCF_033978795.1. Lineage (NCBI taxonomy): Eukaryota > Metazoa > Chordata > Actinopteri > Syngnathiformes > Syngnathidae > Nerophis > Nerophis ophidion. The sequence goes on from NC_084626.1 coordinate 38,290,987, forward strand.
GAGCCCGGAATGCTCAGGAGTGACTGGAGACGGACAGACAAGACAGGCAGGGAGGAGTTCTTAAAGGTTATTTAAAACTCAAATTAATTTAAAGGTAGAGAGTGAAATGTTCTGTGAATAACGGGTAAGCAGAGGTAAATAGGCATCACTGTACAGTACATAACAATGCTGGTTTCATTTACAAGCTGTAAGTCATCCGTAACATGGTAAAGTCACAACCCTCACAGTAATCATGCACATAAGTTGAGCTCAGACAACAAAAAGCAGTGACAAAAAAGAACAAAGAACGGTCCTCGCATTTATGCTTAGTCACTGTTGCAGCATAAGGGCATCATTGTCAATATAATCCAAAATACTCACATAATGTTGATGCAATAATCCAAAATTATACACAAATAGATAACCCGTGCAATTTAGGTGTGGATCTAGGGCAGTGTTTTTCAACCTTTTTTGAGCCGAGGCACATGTTTTGCATTGAAAAAATCCAGAGGCACACCACCAGCAGAAATCATTAAAAAACAAAACTCAGTTGACAGTAATAAATCGTTGTCGCAATTGTTGGATGACTTTAACGCATAACCAAGCATACATCTATATAGCTCTTGTCTCACAGTAGGTGTACTGTCACCACCTGTCACATCACACCCTGACTTATTTTGACTTGTTTTCTGTTTTCATGTGTGTAGTGTTTTACTTCTTGTCTTGCGCTCCTATTTTGGTGGCTTTTTCTCTTTTTATGGTATTTTCCTGTAGCAGTTTCATGTCTTCCATTGAGCGATATTTCCCGCATCTACTTTGTTTTAGCAATCAAGAATATTTTATTGTTTTTATCCTTCTTTGTGGGAACATTGTTGATTGTCATGTCATGTTCGGATGTACATTGTGGACGCCATCTTTGCTCCACAGTTAGTCTTTGCTGTTGTCCAGCATTCTGTTTTTGTTTACTTTGTAGCCAGTTGAGTCTTAGTTTCGTTCTTCATAGCCTTCCCTAAGCTTCAATGCCTTTTTTTTAGGGGTATTCGCCTTTTGCTTATTTTTGGTTTAAGCATAAGACACCTTTTTACCTGCACACTGCCTCCCGCTGTTTCCGACATCTACCAAGCAATTACCGTATCTATCTGCTGCCACCTACTGATATGGAAGAGTATTACATGGTTAGTCAGCCGAGCTCTAGACAGCACCGACCACTCAACAACAACACATCATTTGCAGACTATAATTACTGGTTTGCAAAAAAATATTTTTAACCCAAATAGGTTAAATTAGATAATCTCCCACGGCACACCAGACTGGATCTCAAGTGTGCCGTGGCACAGTGGTTGAAAAAGACTGGTCTTGGGGGCAGAATGGCCACAACCACATCACCATCTGCTTTGCATAATTTTCCATGTAGTTTGCATATCATTGTAATAAATATAATGTATAGTCGTCTCTTACCATATGGAGCTTCAAATATTGTAGCTTCACTCCATCCAAAATATTTGTTTTCACTTTTTTAAAACTTATACCACAATACTTTTGTCCCTAAATTAAGCATTTTCAAGCATAAAAACGGCAAAGAAATGAAAAAGATCAAAACAACATTAGTATTGGCCACTACAGGAGATCAAACCAATCAGAGTGTGCCGTTCAGTATCGTGGCCACTGATTGGCTTAGCCCCACACAGCATTACTATATGGCTCTCATAATGTTGGAAAGGTTATTTATAACAGTGGTTCTCAAATTGGGGTACGCGTACCCCTGGGGGTACTTGAAGGTATGCCAAGGGGTACGTGAGATTTTTAAAAAATATTCTAAAAATAGCAACAATTAAAAAATCCTTTATAAATATATTTATTGAATAATACTCCAACAAAATATGAATGTAAGTTCATAAACTGTGAAAAGAAATGCAACAATGCAATATTCAGTCTTGACAGCTACATTTTTTTGAAGGTATGCCAAGGGGTATGTGAGATTTTTAAAAAATATTCTAAAAATAGCAACAATTCAGAAATCCCTTATGAATATATTTATTGAATAATACTTCAACTAAATATGAATGTAAGTTCATAAACTGTGAAAAGAAATGCAACAATGCAATATTGAGTGTTGACAGCTAGATTTTTTTGTGGACATGTTCCATAAATATTGTTAAAGATTTCTTTTTTTTGTAAAGAAATGTTTAGAATTAAGTTCATGAATCCAGGTGGATCTCTATTACAATCCCTAAAGAGGGCACTTTAAGTTGATGATCACTTCTATGTGTAGAAATCTTTATTTTTAATTGAATTACTTGTTTATTTTTCAACAAGTTTTTAGTTATTTTTATATCTTTTCTTACAAATAGTTCAAGATGGACCATTACAAATGGGCAATATTTTGCACTGTTATACAATTTAATAAATCAGAAACTGATGAAACGGATGACATAATGCTGTATTTTACTTCTTTATCTCTTTTTTTCAACCAAAAATTCTTTGGTCTGATTAGGGAGTACTTGAATTAAAAAAAATTTCACAGGGGGTACATCACTGAAAAAAAGTTGAGAACCACTGATTTAGAAGGTGGTTAAATGCACATTGACGAAAACAATGACAAACTTAATTGACAATTTAGTCTACAAATAAAAACAAAACAAAAATGTTGACAGAGACGAAATACAATTCTATTTAATTCTGTCTTTAGGTGGGTGGGACAGGTTAGAAATCTATCCAATCGCAGCAGCATGAGGGAGAGAGGAGCGAGGTAAAAACGTAGGAGATCCAATCAGTACTACCATATTTGTAAGGCAAGGTGTTAAGATTTTTCACAGGGAAAACAAGACTGTATTGTAGAGGTGTAACAATAAACATGATGACCACAACAAAATTCTTGACAGTGAATATTACTCTTGTAAATTAAAATTATTGAAACACCGAGATTGATACCTGCACTCTGATGAACTCATGGACTGACTAGTGCCATCTTGATAGCTTAAATGCTAACATGAAAAAAAGAGACATGAACACCTGTCTTCATTAAGAAACAAAATAGCCCAATATAAACTTATATAAACACAACGACTAAGCCTGTCAACTGTGCACATTGAACGCCAAGCTGTGCTCTCTCAGTACGGAATTATGATGATCGATCTTTGCCTTAGAGCAGGGGTCTTACACTCAATTTACCTGGGGGCCACTGAATGCAGAAACTGGGTGAGGCTGGGCCGCAAGAAAAGATTTCTTAAAAAATCTAACATGCACTTTTTAATGAATTCACCTTCTATGAAGGGCTTTCCCGCCATAGCAACATACTTGCCAACCCTCACGATTTTTCCAGGAGACGCCTGAATTTCAGTGCACCTCCCGACAATCTACCGGTGCAACCATTTTCCCGAATTTGTCCAAATTCTCACCCGGCCGACATTATTAAGGGCCGCCGTGACTGCACTGCCTTTAACGTCCTCTACAAAAGTGGTTCTCAACATTTTTTCAGTGATGTGAACATTTTTTTAATTAAAGTACCCCCTAATCGGAGCAAAGCATTTTGGTTGGAAAAAAAGAGATAAAGAAGTCAAATACAGCACTATGTCATCAGTTTCTGATTTATTAAATTGTATAACAGTGCAAAATATTGCTAATTTGTAGTTGTCTTTCTTGAACTATTTGGAAAAAAAGATATAAAATAATTTAAAAACTTGTTGAAGAATAATCTTTAACATCAATATTTAAGGAACATCTAGCTGTCAAAACTGAATATTGCATTGTTGCATTTCTTTTCACAGTTTGTGAAATTACATTCATATTTTGTTGAAGTTTTATCCAATAAATATATTATTAAGTATTTATGACTGACTGCTATTTTTTAGAATACCTTCACGTAGCGTACCATCTACGTATAAGAGAAAAAGTGCTCTACAACTCGTCATTGCGCACATATCACAACTAAAGTGACAACTCTAAATCATGTTGTGCAAGACTTGTGCATAACAACGTTGGTGGCTGCAAGACGTACTTACTCAACAGCCATACAGGTCACACTGAGGGTGGCCGTAGAAACGACTTTAACACTGTTACAAATATTCGCCACACTTTGAACCCACACCAAACAAGAATGACAAACACATTTTGGGAGAAATTTCGCACCCTAACACAACTTAAACACAAGAGAACAAATACCCAGAACACCTTGCAGCCCAAACTCTCCCTGGCTACAATATACACAACCTCAACCGACGCAAGTAGGGAGGGTGGGGGTGTGGGGGATTGGTGAAAGCGTGGGGGGGAATTGTAGCCCGCAAAAATGCATGGGATTCTGGGTATTTGTTCTGTTGAGTTTATGTTGTATTACGGTGCGGATGTCCCCTGAAATGTGTTTGTCATTCGTGTTTGGTGTGGATTCACAGTCTGGCACATATTTGTAACAGTGTTAAACTTTTTTTTACAGCCTCCCTTAGTGTGACTTGTGTAGCTGTTGACCAAATATGTCTCGCAACATCACACATGTGTACTGCTCAGCCAAATGTAACAATCAAATAGGCTTGCAGGCTGTTTGTACAGGATTCAGAGGGCGTTAAGAACAGTGCCATTGCGGCACCCCATGAGTACTATTGATTGGGTAGAAATCGGCAGGGATTACCAGAGAATGGATACCCTGATAACAAGGGGGCTTCCGTGAACGTTGGGAAGTATGACGCGGTCAAGTTCTGTTCAAATTAGACTCGCGGGCCGCACATACATTAAATTGTCATATCAAAGTGCGGGCAGCAAAATAACGCATGTTTGAGAACCCTGCCTTAGAGTATGAGAATACGAGAAGGTGTTTTTACGTGCGTTCGAGGACCGCTAAACAGAATACAACACAACGCCTGCCAGAAATACTACCTAAATATAGATTGTCTTTGTTTTTCATTTAATTTAAATACATATTAAAGTGCTACAGTACAAACCAATATTTAAAACAATTCAAGCTCAGCCAGTAAAACAGCTAAAACACGAAGACTTAAACACTGTCAGTGAAGCAGAAAAAAAACAAGACATGCAAAATTGTGGCTTTTCCAATAGTGTTATTTTGTTTTTGTTATGTTAAAAAAATATAACTCGTTCAAAAAGTACTTTTTGAGCACGTTCAAAAATACCTCAATAATAAAGATAACCGTGATCATTTTAGTCACAATAACTGTGACATGCAATTCTTATATTACATCCCGACTGTATTGTGACACACCTAAACACAATGTGTCTTCTACACCTGGAAGAAGGGGAAGCCATATAGACACAATGTCTGCAGGCTAACCATCCGGACATCTACGCAAAAATAAGTAGGCCAAAGCTAACATTTGGAAATTACTCATAAGGTACAGAAATACTGTTACTATTAAATATGGTAGAGCCGGAGCAAGACCACTTACTCTACCGCTACTTTTGTAGAACACCATGGGCGAGCTTGCCCAACAATTTGATAAGTAAGATACCTGTACAATGCACTTTAACAATGTCCTCTGCACACTGTTCAGTTAATTGCACAACTTGACAACTCAAAGGAGCAGATTTGTCATTTTTTGTTCTAACACACAAAGACAGACAGGTACGTGAGCTATAAATACAAACTCCGTTTCCATATGAGTTGGGAAATTGTCCGTCCATCCATCCATCTTCTTCCGCTTATCCAAGGTCGGATAGCGGGGGCAGCAGCCTAAGCAGGGAAGCCCAGACTTTCCTCTCCCCAGCCACTTCGTCCAGTTCTTCCCGGGGGATCCCGATGCGTTCCCAGACCAGCCGGCAGACATAGTCTTCCCAACGTGTCCTGGGTCTTCCCCGTGGCCTCCTACTGGTTGGATGTGCCCTAAACACCTCCCTAGGGAGGCGTTCGGGTGGCATCCTGACCAGATGCCTGAACCACCTCATCTGGCTCCTCTCAATTGTGTTAGATGTAAATATAAACGGAATACAATGATTTGCAAATCATTTTCAACCCATATTCAGTTGAATATGCTACAAAGACAACATATTTGATACAAACTGATGTACATTTTTTTTTGCAAATAATCATTAACTTTAGAATTTGATGCCAGCAACATGTGACAAAGAAGTTGGGAAAGGTGGCAATAAATACTGATAAAGTTGAGGAATGCTCATCAAACACTTATTTGGAACATCCCACAGGTGTGCAGCCTAATTGGGAACAGGTGGGTGCCATGATTGGGTATAAAAACAGCTTCCCAAGAAATGCTCAGTCTTTCACAAGAAAGGATGGGGCGAGGTACACCCTTTTGTCCACAACTGCGTGAGCAAATAGTCAAACAGTTTAAGAACAACGTTTCTCAAAGTGCAAATGCAAGAAATTAAAGGATTTCAACAGCTATGGTCCATAATATCATCAAAATGCTCAGGGAATCTGGAGAAATCACTCCACGTAAGCGGCATGGCCGGAAACAAACATTGAATGACCGTGACCTTCGATCCCTCAGACGGCACTGTATCAAAAACTGACATCAATCTATAAAGGATGGGCTCAGGAACACTTCAGAAAACCACTGTCACTAAATACAGTTCGTTGCTACATCTGTAAGTGCAAGTTAAAGCTGTACTATGCAAAGCGAAAGCCATTTATCAACAACATCCACAAACGCCGCCGGTTTCTCTGGGCCCGAGATCATCTAAGATGGACTGATGCGAAGTGGAAAAGTGTTCTGTGGTCACATTTCAAATTGTTTTTGGAAATATTCGACATCGTGTCATCCAGACCAAAGGGGAGGCGAACCATCCAGACTGTTATCGACGCAAAGTTCAAAAGCTAGCATCTGTGATGGTATGGAGGTGCTTTAGTGCCAAAGGCATGGGTAACTTACACATCTGTGAAGGCACCATTATTGCTGAAAGGTACATACAGGTTTTGGAACAACATATGCTGCCATCTAAGCGCCGTCTTTTTCATGGACGCCCCACATTCAGCACGTGTTACAACAGCGTGGCTTCGTTAAAAATAGAGTGCGGGTACTTTCCTGGCCCGCCTGCAGTCCAGACCTGTCTCCTATTGAAAATGTGTGGCACATTATGAAGCGTATAAAATACGACAGCGGAGACCCTGGACTGTTGAAAGACTGAAGCTCTACATAAAACAAGAATGGGAAAGAATTCCACTTCCAAAATTTCAACAATTAGTTTCCTCAGTTCCATAACGTTTATTGAGCGTTGTTAAAAGAAAAAGTGATGTAACACAGAGGTGAACATGCCCTTCCCCAACTACTTTGGCACGTGTTGCAGCCATGAAATTCAAAGTTTATTATTATTTGCCAAAAAAAAAAAAAGTTTATGAGTTTGAACATCAAATATCTTGTCTTTGTAGTGCATTCAATTGTATATTGGTTGAAAAGGATTTACAAATCATTGTATTCCGTTTATATTTACATCTAACACAATTTCCCAACTCATATGGAAACGGGGTTTTTACTTTTTAGATTTATAACACTGGTTTCTGTACTTAAATGGGACAGCGGACCAGACGCCAATTGTGCACACTAAGGGCCTGATTTACTAAAATCCAAACATCATGCGGTAAAGAGCGTGTGCAATTTATAAAACAGCGTGTACTATTAGGGGTTGGTGTGTTGTGTGCAATTTACTAACAATGCCTGTGCAATTGTTAAATAACGCAGACCGCTTCTTTTAAATGAGGATTTTGCATGTCCTATACAGGGCATCACCCCAGGGAAATTCTAATTTATTGCACATTCATGTCATCATTTCCTCCATGTGGCGTTTTGCTATCTTTTCAAACATGAAGGAGTCATGTACTACTTTTTATGGGCATTTTAGAATAGAGTAGAATAGAAAGTACTTTAATGATCCCTGGGGGAAATTCAGCACCACAGTTCGCTCACAATAGACAATAATAATAATAAATAATATATAACATATATTATATATATAATATACAAATAGTATAAATATATTCTACATATATTCTACATTTAAGTGCAGTCAAGGAAGAAGAAGCAGTCCTGAAATGCATCTACATTGACAGCATTTTTTCTTTACAGCTAAAGTTGCGCTCATTGGAGAGAGGCTGCACTTACTCCGCTCAAGATGCTAAAAAAATGCCTACTTAAGAAATGTTTTTTTCTTATAAGAAATATTTTAATATCATATGGTTTGTGAAATAAACAAATGTCATTAAATTTTTTTATAAAAAAACGCATACATTTAATTTCTTTTTAATAAGTCCTTAAAGGAGAACTGCACTTTTTGGGGAGAATATTGCCTATCGTTCACAATAATTATAAGAGACAAGACCAAAAAATTATTATTATTTTTTTTTTTTTTTGCAATTGTTCTTGTCTTGTTCTTGGTGGCTAGAAACGCAGCTAATGGGAACAATTAATTCTACTTCTGAAATATTTGAAAAATGCATTCAAAAACTGTAAACAAAACTATTTTTTTAGCGTACTAACACATCGGCAGGCTACGGTATTAGCCGTAAAAGCTAGCTACGGAAAGAGATGAGCTATCAACTGTGTCAACATGAAACGAATGCAATCTGTACTGACTAAAAAAACATGAACGATCATTTTACAGTATATGTAAAAGTATTAGCCCACAGATTATGATTCGTTTGTACAGAGCGGGCCAGACAGCGTATGATGCATGCATGGCATGCTGCGTGTGTCATGATCAATATAAAGTGGCGTGGAGCCCTCCCCGGATGGAAAAGTCAGATTGGTGCTACTAGCTGAGGGTCAGCAGCCCAAAAAAAAAGCTGTCAATATGACAGAGTGTTGGGGTAAGCACTCCATTTATGTTGAAATAGCATGGCGTCAAATTCCACATTTTACAGCGCCGAGTCACTATCCCCTTACTCCCCCAGCTTCCGTCTGCTCCAACGGTTCACCCTTCCTTCTTGCTCGCTTCTAGAAGCAATAGTTCATCCTCCATATATTCAAAATAAAAAATATAAGGTTGGGATCCCTCAATTGTCCGAAAATAGTCGTTTTCGTTGTTTGTTACCAAATCTACCATGACCGGAAGACACACAAGCGTGTTTGATTCCGGAATTAGGACACAATGTTGTTGACAGCAGTTGGAAGTGCACTGTTATGGAAACATAAATGAATTTGCAAAGGAATTACTATCGACAATGATTAAAATTACCAAAATAAGGTCAATATTGTACATATTACATATTGTTGTTTTAGAGGGCTTTGAATCCCCACCAAAAAAAGACATGTGTGTTATTGTCTTGTATAGGGATTGTGAATGATAGGCAAAATTCTGAAATAAGTGCAGTTCCCCTTTAAATCCTCCAACAGTTATACAATTATAAAATGATGCAGCTGAATACATGATATGTATAATGTTTTTTATTTCTGACCATCCACACAGGACGGAGGATTTTTGTCTGACTGTGCAGCGTGAGCTCTGATCCTGCAGCTGTGTGTGGATCTGTCATTTTGCTCGTCGTTCTGACATGTGCTAAAAAAAAAAAGGAGTGTTGATAAATCACATAGCCTGTGCTAAATGATAATATTTGCATTTTCTCCTCCCAGTATTGTGGGCGTTTTGACAATCAGCATATATTTTGTCTAGTAATGAAGACAGAGAATTGCACGCCTGATTCTGCTCAGACGCAATACACTTGGGACATGTTTAGCAAATCAGCATTGCGTGTGGTATTAGGTTTGCACGTGTTTTAGTACACGCAAACATTTAGTAAACCAGGCCCTAAGTGTAGTTATACACAATAGACTGTTGAGTAAAATTTGTTTTTTTCTTCATATAACCATTTTAATCATATATATTTTTCAACATTTGAACAAAATGCATAATGTTAGCTAAAATAATGACAAACAGTAAGGTTGGTGTGAAATGTTCTTATTGATATATTCATGAAGCGCAGGTCTTGTTGTGAATTTAGTTTTTGAGATGCTTTTTAATAACCTTTGGAAAAGTGATTTGAAGACGACTTTAAAGATGCCTTATACTTCATATTTTAGTCAATTAAAATGTTGAAGAATTAAATCAAATAAAACTTTATTAAGTTTAGATCACTAAAACATGACTAAAATTAAAATTTATTTGTGTGAAAAGACTACGACTAAAACTGAAATAAAAACTGCTGTCAAAATTAACACTAATGTGTTTCCGTCCTGGCTGCTCAGCACAATATAGCCTGCTGGAAAAGGAGGACAACCAAACTCAGGACAACATACTGTATATGTAAAGCATACCAGGAGTGGGGTTTGTAGCCACAAGGACAACGGCCCATTGAAACTTAAAGGCCTACTGAAACCCACTACTACCGACCACGCAGTCTGATAGTTTATATATCAATGATGAAATATTAACATTGCAACACAGCCAATACGGCCTTTTTAGTTTACTAAATTGCAATTTTAAATTTCCCGTGAGTTCCTTGTTGAAAATGTCGCGGAATGATGACGCGTACGTGTGACGTCACTGACTGTCAGGAAATATTAGCAGCTGCACCACTCGCGGATAAAAGTCGTCTGCTTTAACCGCATAATTACAGAGTATTTTGGACATCTGTGTTGCTGAATCTTTTGCAATTTGTTCATTTAATAATGGAGACTATACAAAATAATGCTGTTGGTGGAAAGCGGTGTATTGCAGCTGTCTTTAGCACCGAGACACAGCCGATGTTTCTTTGTTTGTTGTGAAGCGGAGCGGTCAAGCGAACATGTTTTCTCTACGTCAACCAGCTTGTTTTTGGATGGGGAAATTGTGATATATATCTTACCGGTGAAATCATTGGATTATTCGTCGTCCTGCAGCAGCGGCAGCTGTGAGCTTGGCTCCTCTGCTTCTTTCTGAGACACTTTGTGTTCAACGCAGCCATCCGACCTCGAGGTATGTCTTTACAATCTTTAAAATCTCACTAAAACACTATTAAAACAATAAGCAGATAAGGGATCTTCCAGAATTATCCTAGTAAATGTGTCTAATTACATCTGAAACGCTCACACTGCCGCCGCCCGGAGCCGTCGCTTTTTTTTTCTTCTTCTATTCCTTCACTATCAATATCGTAATTTACGAATCTTTCATCCTCCCTCAAATTAATGGGGAAATTGTCGCTTTCTCGGTCCAAATTGCCCTTACTGTTTGTTGGTGGCTCCCATTAAAAACAATGTGAATATGTGTGGAGCCCTGCAACTCGTGACGTCAGGCGCACATACTTCCGGTAAAATCAGGGCTTTTCCATTAGCGACCAAAAGTTACAAACTTTATCGTGGATGTTCTCTACTGAATCCTTTCAGAAAAAATATGGCAATATCGCGAAATGATCAAGTATGACACATAGAATGGACCTCCTATCCCCGTTTAAATAAGAAAATCTCATTTCAGTAGGCCTTTAAGTCCAATATTTTAACCACTCAATTCACCTTACTTTATATGATGTCCAAAAGAGGGTAAAAAGCTGACGAGTGTAGAGTTAGATGACTTTGGAGACCTGCAGCATTAAAGGGGAACATTATCACCAAACCTATGCAAGCATCAATATATACCTTGATGTTGCAGAAAAAAGACCATGTCTTTTTTTAACCGATTTCCGAACTCTAAATGGGTGAATTTTGGCGAATTAAACGCCTTTTTGTTTATCGCTCTGGAGGGGATGACGTCAGAATGTGACGTCGCAGAGGTAATACAGCCGCCATTTTTATTTTCAACCCATTGTAAACATTGGGTCTCAGTTCTGTTTTTTTCCGTTTTTTCGACAATTTTTTGGAACCTTGGAGACATCATGCCTCGTCGGTGTGTTGTCGGAGGGTGTAACAACACTAACAGGGAGGGATTCAAGTTGCACCACTGGCAAGAAATCTGCCGCCAGACCCCCATTGAATTTGCCAGAGTGTCTGCACATTTTATCGGCGATGCTAAGACAGACATGGCACAGCGATGTACGGATAACCTGCAGATGCATTTGCAACGATTAAGTCAACGAAATCACAAAGGTGAGTTTTGTTGATGTTGTTGACTTATGTACTAATCAGACATACTGTATTTGGTCACGGCATGACTGCCAGCTAATCGATGCTAACATGCTACACTAATCGATGCTAACATGCTATTTACGCTAGCTGTATGTACATTTGAAACTAGATACCCACATTTAATGCGAAACAAACACTTACCAATCGACGGATTTAAGTTGCTCCAGTGTCACAAGATGCAAAAGTCCTGATCTTTTGGTCTGCACATTTTACCGCCGATGCTAATAAGGCAGCCATGTTATGGGCCACTTCATTAGGTACACCCAAGCTATGGCCGAATAGCGTCAATAGCTATTCGCTCAATAGCTTCAATTTCTTCTTCAATTTCGTTTTCGCTATCTGCCTCCATACTCCGACCATCTGTTTCAATACATGCGTTATCTGTTGAATCGCTTAAACTGCTGAAATCCGAGTCTGAATCCGAGCTAATGTCGCTATATCTTGCTGTGGTAACCGCCATGTTGTTTGTATTGGCAGCCTTGTATGACGTCACAGGGAAATGGATGGTCACATTGCAAATAGGGAAAATCAAGAACTTCAAAGCTTTTTTTAGGGATATTCCAGGAAATGTAAATTTTTGAAAAAATCTTCAAAAAATAAAACAAGCCACTATTGTTTTTAACCCTTTTGAAATTGTGATAATGTTCCCCTTTAACAGCTTTCAAAAGGACACAGTGCAGCTGCACCCTACTGTAAAATGCACACACCATTACAAATATAATAAATAAACACCTCTCTAACAGTGTCAATCAACACTGAGCATCATTATCTTTGTCAAGGCATACTTTATGAAACAGCTCTTGCATTTCATTAAATAAGACTGTACATTAACTGATTATATTTAAATTCACATATACCTTACCTGGTTCATGATTGATGTCTTCCTGCCCAGACGGCTTCCTGGGAAACGAAGGGTACTTCTCTTGCTGCCGTCATCAGACTCAGACTTGACAACCTTCTCACTGTCACCCTTCTCTTTCTCTTGCTCTTTCTGGCGCCATTTTTTCTTGCGATTGCGACGTTCCTTGGCACTCTTGGAGCTTAGTTTGGAAACTTCAGAGGAGCTGCGGGATAGATGACCCCCTCCTTCATCTTCCAATGCGACTTCTGATACGGTACCTGCTGACGTCACCATGGCGGCAGCCTGAGGAGAACAGAAGATTACGATGAGCACAAAGCACGAGACGATGTATCAGCACCAGGGCAGCTGCCCCCACCTGTGTCTCTTCCTGCTGCCTTTTGAGCTGCTCCAACATGGCTTTGAACTCAGCCTCCTTTTGCTCAGCCTCTTCAATGGTGGCCTGGTTCTGCTCCTCGTAGGCCATGGCCACCACAGCCAGGATGAGATTGACCAGATAGAAAGAGCCCACGAAGATGACCAGTACAAAGAAGATCATGTAGGTCTTTCCTGCCGCTCTCAACGTCTGACACAAAACAGACGCAGCAAAAAAAAAGATTGAGAACGTTAGGGTAAAAAAAATAAAATTTAATGTCCAGATAAATGGAAGCTGCTGCTTCATTACCAGCATGTAGAGATTTTCCCAGAAGTCTTGGGTCATGAGACGAAAAAGAGTAAGGAAGGCCCATCCAAAGCTATCAAAACTTGTGTAACCATAGTTGGGGTTCCTTCCGGCTTTCATGCATGTGAAACCCTCGGGGCAGCGTCTAAGACAGGCGCACAGGACATAGACAGCATTACCTTTACAGCACAGAAACCTGATGTGATACACATATAAATACTATATCATTCCTAAGTATGTACATTCCAGGGCCAAGTGCAGAAGACGGCCTCACTTGCCAAATCCACTTTGTGTTTAAATCATTTCACTAAATGGTATGGCATGTTCTAAACCAGGGGTCACCAACCTTTTTGAAACCAAGAGCTACTTCTTGGGTACTGATTAATGCGAAGGGCTACCAGTTTGATACACACTTAAATAAATTGCCAAAAATAGCCAATTTGCTCAATTTAACTTTAACTATATTTTATTATTAATAATTAATTGTATTTATCTTTGTGGAAACACTGATCATCTTAATGATTTCTCACAATAAATATATATAGAAACAGATAAATATCAATATGCAACACTTTATTTTTATACTTTCTCTAAGTGCACATTTTTCAAATTGAACATTTTCAAATGATCACTTCCAAGACAGTCTTGTGAAATCACAATATCCCATTTTCTACTAGCAAGCCACTAACATTTTTTAACAAATCATGAATTACAAATAACAGCTCATGTAAAATACAAAAGTCAACTGTCAAATCTTTAAATAAATCACATCACACTTTGAACTGAATATCAAATCTGTTAGTGGGAAGCCTGGCATTGCTGTTAACTAGTGTGTTGTACTCTGGTGTGTAACTTGACACTGCAACTCTGAGTGAGTCTTGCAGATGTGCATCAGTGAGGCGTGTTCTGTGTTTGTTCTTGATGAAGTTCATGTTCGAAAAGGCTGATTCACAAAGATAGGTTGAACCAAACAGGCTTGCAACCTTCATAGCTGCTGCGCATACACAAGCTGTACTTTTCTGTGTCAACAAGGCAAGGCACCAAAAGTTTGGTGCAGCTTGGTGAGCTTTAAATTTTAAATTGTCAGGAAAGAAGAGGAACGAATTTAAAAGGTAAAAGGCTATTTTTGTTTAAAAATCCTAAAATAATTTTTAAGGTTGTATTTTTTTCTCTAAAATTGTCTTTCTGAAAGTTATAAGAAGCAAAGTAGAAAAATAAATGAATTTATTTAAACAAGTGAAGACCGAGTCTTTAAAATATTTTCTTAGATTTTCAAATTCTATTTGAGTTTTGTCTCTCTTAGAATTAAAAATTTCGAGCAAAGTGAGACCAGCTTGCTAGTAAATAAATACAATTTAAAAAATAGAGGCAGCTCACTGGTAAGTGCTGCTATTTGAGCTATTTTTAGAACAGGCCAGCGGGCGACTCATCTGGTCCTTACGGGCCACCTGGTGCCCGCAGGCCCCGCATTGGTGACCCCTGCTCTAAATCTTAAACATTGAGTGTTCCCTCGTCACTCTGCGGTTCACTAACTATGGTCTAAGTGCATCTGGGAAATTAGACATTTGTAGAAAATGTATTAGATAGATAGATAGATAGATAGATAGATAAATAGATAGATAGATAGATAGATAGATAGATAGATAGATAGATAGATAGATAGATAGATAGATAGATAGATAGATAGATAGATAGATAGATAGATAGATAGATAGATAGATAGATAGATAGATAGACAGATAGACAGATAGAAAGCTAGTAGGGGTGTAACGGTACGTGTATTTGTATTGAATAGTTTCGGTACGGAGGTTTCCGTTCGGCACGCGGGCATACCGAACGAGTTTGGAAGCATAAGTCTTCACAAACTGCTCTGCTTTCTGCCTCTGTGGCTCTGTCTCAGCAGCAAGCATTTTCCCGCCCGCCCTACCATCTGATTGGTTACATACAAAGCCAATCAGCAGTGCTTATTCAGAGCGATGTAACAGCCAATCAGCAGTGTGTATTCAGACTTCAGAGCGATGTAGTCAATGGTTTAGCGTCGAGCAGAGATATTCGTTTAGCAGGGGAGCAGCGCACTTTACCCAAATTATACTAAACACTTCCCAGTCACAATTATTACAAACATCACTATGAGCCCGTTGACCTTCTAGACACTTAAACTGCAGCTCAGCTAGCTCACAGTATAGGCTTAAGGTGAGGGCTAATTAGCTTTTAGCGTAACGTTAGCTCATTTTGCTGTGTGTGCGTGTGAGTGTGTGTGTGTGTGTGTGTGAGTGAGTGAGTGTGAACGTGTGTGTGTGAGTGAGTGAGTGTGAACGTGTGTGTGTGCGTGCGTGTGCGTGTTTTAGGGGCAGCAAAGCCCTGTCTGTCTGTTATTTCATTGAACGCCATTGTGTTTAAGGATGAATAGTCTCTCCTATTGCAATTGTACTATTTTGTCAGCTATAGTTACATGAATCATTAGTAATGTAGCAGCCTAGTTTTGAATAACAGGGTCCCTGCTATCACATGTTGATAAAAATACAACATTTACATAATAAAAGTCAACTACAGGCTTCCCAAATGCTGTAATAAATTAAGCATGATGAGTTGATATTAAACAGTTTCAATGGAAACTGTTTAATGTTGCATTTTTTATATGTAGAAGAAAGTTTTTTTCATTTTATTTAATCAAAGCAACAACTTGAGGCAGTTTAATGTGGATTAACGTGGGCAGAATTATTATAGTGTTCCCAATGTTAAAAGGATAAAGCCATTGTTTACAAATTTGGTAAATAAATAACCCAAAAATGTATATTTTGTTGTTTTCTTACTGTACCGAAAATGAACCGAACCGTGACCTTTAAACCGAGGTACGTACCGAACCAAAATTGTTGTGTACCGTTACACCCCTAATAGATAGTACTTTATTTATTTCTTCAGGAGAGTTCCTGAATCCCATTCAAGATCAGACAAACATTACAGGGAGACAGAACAGGATCGCTGACGGGTCTGCCAACTTCCGGCGCCCCTTAGAAAAATTATTATAACATTTATTTGATATTACCAGCCGTCCATTCAGTAAAAAAGCTGCTTTGCCCACTTTACCTCATGCACAGCACAATTTGGCTAATGGCGGACCAATAACAGAGCACTGTGTTCTGTGTCTCAGCTTATTGACTCAGACTAGGGCGGTCAAAGTTGACGAGATAGTAAAGACTTTACTATAATTTTCTTAAACACATTTTTTTGACGCGCGATTAACGTGCACGCGTCCTGTCTGACCCTTGGTCCAATCCATAGCTTGGGAAAATGTAGCTGCATTCATTTACAGTTGAGTCACAAGCGGGGGAAAAAATAGCGAGCAGCAATGGCCGAAGAAAAGTGTACATTATAAGAAGCCCAAGTACACAGCCGTGGCTAGTCCTTCTTCCGATCGCCGTGTGACGTCATCACTAGAGCAAATGTCTGCTGGAGCACTTGCATTCAGAAGGCTGGAGCTTCATTTCCATCTTTAGATTACAGTTTACTGCATTGATAACCTAAAATGGACATTGTCACTGTGTTTTTAGTAACATAAAGCTCATAATCCTCCCACAATAAGCACAACTCTCTGTCTTGATATCCAGATTCTATAAATGCAAATGTACTTCCACAGAACTCAATTCATCAATCCTGTCTTGATCATATCAAAGATCAATGGCACAACCATCAATCAAGTCCAAAGGGAATTGTTGGAAGCAGAGCTTATTCGATCCTACCCCTGTTACTGTAACAATATTAGGCACCGTGCAAGTTCATAATTCCTCTGTATACTTGTTTCTTAAATTGGTTTGTATTAGTACAATGTTTTTAAGTTTTCCTTAGTACAATGTTTAGGTTCAGGTTTGTCAAAATATTCAGTAATTGTCATAATGTATCACACCACTCAGTATGATACATATTGTTAAATGGACACTGTTCTGATAATGAGCAGTATTATCTTTGTAAAGTAAATTTGTTTTTGCCCTTGTTTTATAGTTCATTAGGTTGCACATGCATACCCAATGTTATGTCTGGTTAATATTTAGAGATGAGCGTTGGGTGTGTAAAAAGACAAACTTACCCCGAGTCCGAACTATTTCCACATAAGAGCGCGTCTTCCTGACCAGGGTAAAAATAGAAGTTAGCTATGGGAAGAAAGATAGAGAGAAGGCCTTCATTAGTCACAGGCCAAGGACAAGCTGTGCGTGACCAAAAAGTAGAGCAAAACCTCCAAAGTCATACACAATAATATTTAGCAAATACATTTTTCCGAGGCTCAAACTCTTTCTATAAAAAATACATTTTAACAATCGTAGCTATCATACAATTGCAAAAATAAGTGAACACCTGAATAATACATGTAAACCTGGGGAAAAAGGCATGTGTTACTGTACCGACCATCTGGACCAGGGATCCCCAAAAGTTTTGACTCGGGGGCCAAAAGATTTGAATTTGAATCGCGATTCTCACGTTGTGCGATTCAGAATCAATTCTCTTTTTTTTTTAAATTGATTTTTTAAATTTATTTTATCAATCCAACAAAACAATACACAGAAATGCCGTAACAATGCAATCCAATTCCAAAACCAAACCTGACCCAGCAACACTCAGAACTGCAATAAACAGAGCAATTGAGAGGAGACACAAACACGACACAGAACAAACCAAAAGTAGTGAAACAAAAATGAATATTATTAACAAATGTATCAATATTAGTTATAATTTCAGCATAGCAGTGATTAAAAATTCCTCATTGATATTATCATTAGACATTTATAAAAAATTACAAAAAAGAACAATAGTGTCACAGTGGCTTACACTTGCATCACATCTCATAAGCTTGACAACACACTGTGTCCAATATTTTCACAAAGATAAAATAAGTCATATTTTTGGTTCGTTTAATAGTTAAAAGAAATGTACATTTTTGCAATCAGTTGATAAAACATTGTCCTTTACAATTATAAAAGCTTTTTTTTTTTTATATCTACTACTCTGCTTGCATGTCAGCAGACTGGGGTAGATCCTGCTGAAATCCTATGTATTGAATGAATACAGAATCGTTTTGAATCGGAAAATATAGTTTTTGAATTGAGAATCGCGTCAAATCGATATTGAATCGCATCGTGGGACACCAAAATATTCGCAGCCCTAATATATATAAATATATATATATATATATATATATATATATATATATATATATATATATAGAGAGAGAGAGAGAGAGAGAGAGAGAGAGAGAGAGCTGATGTAACGTTATCGATGGGAAAATGCATTTTTCGACAATATGATTTGCCTAAGTGGCTAGGAGACAAAGAGTAACAAGCGGTATAAAATGGATTAGAAAGAATATATTTCAAAAAAATAAAAAAATGAAATGGCGGGAGGGGAGCTGGAGCCTAGCTTAGCTACACTCGGGCGAAAGATTTCTTTCTTTTGTGCTTTTTTTAATGTTAATAGGGACACAATGTCAAGGCAGAAGTGTACTTTATCCTATTTTATAGACAGATGATGCTTTAAATAGTTGCGGCGGAGAGTGGGGGGGCGTCCTCCAGCCTCAAGTGACGTCACACTTTACACTTCCTTATTTTTACTTTGGAGTTTGCTTTGTTGAACATCAATAGTTCGAATAAATAAAAATGAATTAGACATTTTCCTGTGTATACTTAATTTATGAAGTAACACAATGGCTCACTGTCATTCATGATGTATTCATCCCAGTCAAAGCCCCTGGAGCCGTTGGGTAGGTACCGGTCGGTCATGTTGATTGGCCAGAAGACACACTTTTGGCGCAGGTTCCCCATAAAAAGCTGTAGACCAATCAGGGCAAAGACGCTGAGGCAGAAGACGGTCAGGATCATCACATCTGAGAGCTTCTTCACAGACTGGATCAGGGCACCCACAATGGTCTTTAGGCCTGATAACGTACAACGAGCGCACACACATGTACACATTCATAAAAACAAGCAAACTCACACATTCACACACATGGATAAATACAAATAAAATGCATAATCTCGTATAATTTACATTGAATTGTGTGTTAATTTTGCAATATTTACCGTACCAAGAATCTTTGTCAAATACAAAAAAGCTTGAAAGTGGTATCTCACTTTTTCTTCTTTACAAACTTCTTGTTGATGTCATTACAATACAACCTCAGAGAAAAAGGATGTTATTTATCTCTCTTTGCTTGCACAAGGATACAAATGTTTTTGATTAAGAAAAGACCATTAAGTATGTTTGTTAATTTATTAATGCCATTTAGCGCTGCAGCTATTTTTGTATTTTGTCACAGAGATCTGGCCCTGTGGAAATTATGTGCATCACTAATTATTAGTTACACTCATTAAACGATTATTTAAAGCAAAATAATATAAATCAAAGCTTTTTTTCCAATCTAATTAATCAATTTAAATGTTGCAGCCCTACTGCCATTAAGACATTAAGGGCCTGATCTACAAAGATCCAAATAACACGTGCTAAACTATAAATTTGTGCGTACTATGAGTAGTCATGCCGTGCGGGATCTACTAAAAATGTGTGTATAATTGATAAGTGCAAAAGTGGTGCAAACCGCCCTATTTAAATGACGATTTTGCATGTATTACCGCCTATATGTGCCCATTGAAACTCTCTTTTCCCTCCACATTCTTGTTATTGTGCTCGCCAACCTGCGTGAAATTTTGTTACCATGCAGCACACACTACTTTTTTTACTCCTTATGTCATCTAGCTGCTATAGTTATAAAATTATATTGCTGAATAGACAGTATGTCTGTATTATTTTTTATTAATGACAGTTTAAATTTGTTGACACACACTTAAGACTGATTATTAAGACTATATTATTATTATTATTATAAAGATGAAGATTCTTGATCTGTCCAGCTGTCTATCCAGCATGATCCCCCGTTTTCTCTGCCTGTTTGCGCACATATATTAGACCTGATAAATAAAGACTGAAAATAGCGCCCGCAAAACAGTTTTAGTCTTGAAAAAAAATCACATTGCGTGTGCTGAGTGATTATTTTTGCATCTTCTTATCCCGTTCTGATGATCAGCATATATTCTGCATATTCCAGGAATGTCAACACCTTTTGAGAAAAAAAAGAGGAACACTGAGAAAAAATGGAGGAAAAGTATTGCCACGCAGACCCCCAAAAGAAAAATTTAAAAAACCAAGACGACATTTCCCGCAATTGGGTGCATTTCATCTACCAACTTGTTTTGGCAGTCTTTTTGACACTTACATATCCCATTTAACGGCATACCACATAATTTTTTGTTTTGTTTGGCAGATAATTTACTAACATTATTATCATTAAAATGTAATGTAAAGTTGTATGACATACTTGCAAAAATCTCAGAAAACGTTATCGATTCGGAAACTCTATTCTATAGCCACGCCACCTCAAGTAATATACTTGCGGTGTTGTGACTTGTGTTTACATCCGTCAAGTCAAAAATATACCTTCTTGCTGGCTACTAGTAAATACTCTAGAACTAAAACTGGTTCAGAACTAACAGTGTACGGATTGTAGTCATTCAAATATGCTTAGCAGCAAAGTGGACAGCCGGAAACGTTGTGGATCGGAGTGAATGGAGGCGACAAGTAAGCTAAGCGAGCTTGTTTTATGCACTCTTGATCGTCTCCCCGTCCTGCAACTCAGTACGGCGTTTAGACAAGAGGAACAGCGAGTACCTGCGGGTGTGGCGAGCGTTGTTTAGATCATAGTTTTATTGATATTGCATTAAAAACACACAGAAGTAATATTTTTACGCAAAAAATAATGTTTAAAAATGCAGATTTCCATTACATATGAGCCAATATAAATGTTAAGCATGTATCAACTTCTATAGTCACTAAATGACGTGCTACTGTACTGCATGGCGATAAAACAGTGCAATGAAATCATTGAGTAAAGTTGTGAAAGCAGCGTGAAGTTCTGTAACAGATTTAGCATCGAAAGTGGAATTTTCCGATTTCTTACCATAACTAATGTATATAGAAATGTAGCCTGCAGGTGCATAGTTTTGAGGACTTAATATATCGTAATATATCTTCTGCAGGGGTGACCGCATATGGCATATGGTCCTGCTTCACAGCTAAGGTATACATCCTCGATTTTTCTGTCTTTCAGTTTAAAAAAATATAACAAAATAAGTAAATACAGTGGGGCAAAAAAGTATTTAGTCAGCCACCGATTGTGTAAGTTCTCCCACTTAAAATGATGACACAGGTCTGTAATTTTCATCATCGGTACACTTCAACTGTGAGAGACAGAATGTGGGGAAAAAATCCAGGAATTCACTTTGTAGGAATTTTAAATAATTTATTTGTAAATTATGGTGGAAAATAAGTATTTGGTCACTTCAAACAAAGAAGATCTCTGGCTCTCACAGACCTGTAACTTCTTTAAGAAGCTCTTCTGTCCTCCACTCGTTACCTGTATTAATGGAACCAGTTTGAACTTGTTAACTGTATAAAAGACACCTGTCCACAGCCTCAAACAGTCAGACTCCAAACTCCACTATGGCCAAGACCAAAGAGCTGTCGAAGGACACCAGGACAAGAATTGTAGACCTGCACCAGACTGGGAAGAATGAATCTACAATAGGCAAGCAGCTTGGTGTGAAAAAATCAACTGTGGGAGCAATTATCAGAAAATGGAAGACATACAAGACCACTGATAATCTCTCTCGATTTGGGGCTCCACGCAAGATCTCATCCCGTGGGGTCAAAATGATCATGAGAACGGTGAGCAAAAATCCCAGAACCACATGGGGGGACCTGGTGAATGACCTGCAGAGAGCTGGGACCAAAGTAACAAAGGTTACCATCAGTAACACACTACGCCGACAGGGAATCAAATCCTGGAGAGCCAGATGTGTCCCCCTGCTTAAGCCAGTGCATGTCCAGGCCCGTCTGAAGTTTACCAGCGAGCACATGGGAGAATGTCATGTGGTCAGATGAAACCAAAATAGAACTTTTTGGTATAAACTCAACTCGTCGTGTTTGGAGGAAGAAGAATACTGAGTTGTATCCCAAGAACACCACACCTACTGTGAAGCATGGGGGTGGAAACATCATGCTTTGGGGCTGTTTTTCTGCTGAGGGGACAGGACGATTGATCCATGTTAAGGAAAGAATGAATGGGGCCATGTATCGTGAGATTTTGAGCCAAAACCTCCTTCCATCAGTGAGAGCTTTGAATGGTTGACCAAATACTTATTTTCCACCATAATTTACAAATAAATGCTTTAAAATTCATACAATGTAAATTCCTGGATTTTTTTCACATTCTGTCTTTCACAGTTGAAGTGTACCAATGATGAAAATTACAGACCTCTGTCATCATTATAAGTGGGAGAACTTGCACAATCAGTGGCTGACTAAATACTTTTTTGCCCCACTGTACCTACCTACTTTCCAAATACCAAAAAACAATAGTTCTGCCCACTACTCCAATACAGAGGACCATCAAAACTACGATGGTTGGGGCAATTCCGCATTTTTGAAATGACAGTTCCGATGAAGATGTTCACGGTCAAAAATACGCACTAACATTAAGGTGTTTCCTGGACCATCATTCCATCATTGATTATGATATCCATGTAACGCATGTAAATAAAACCTCAAACAAAGTATTATGACAAAGAAAGAAAATATTTTATTCTATTGTGCAATAGACATGTGATGTAGGTTTATCGAAACTGTACCTTGAGAAATGAGAAACCTTGATACTGTATTTCTATTTATCTCACTTTTTTGTCAAATAAAATAAACGTTTTAAAGGATGTGCAAAGCAACTTCAGTATATAACCAACATATCGAACGTGGTATTTTTTAATTTTTTGCCCTAGGTTTTTTTTGTAATATTGAGAATTGTATTTTCAATGTAATTCATTCAGCATTTTTGAAATGACAGTTCTGATGAAAATGTTCACGATCAAAAATACGCACTAACATTAAGGTGTTTCCTGGACCATCATTCCACCATTGATTATGATATCTATGTAACGCATGTAAATAAAACCTCAAACAAAGTATTATGACAAAGAAAGAAAATATTTTATTCTATTGTGCAATAGACATGTGATGTAGGTTTATCGAAACTGTACCTTGAGAAATGAGAAACCATGATACTGTATTTCTATTTATCTCACTTTTTTGGCAAACAAAATACACGTTTTAAAGGATCTGCAAATGCACATATCAAACGTGGTATTTTAAATTTTTTACCTTAGGATTTTTTTTTTAATATTGAGAATTGTATTTTCAATGTAATCTCTAGTATATTATTAAACCTACATTTTTGATTTATAAATGTTTTCATCTTATACATCTAATGTACATATTCAACATATTCAGCACAGTTAAAACACAACAAAAGACTAAAATCACAGCAGCTAAATGGAATGTTTCCATCAGAAAAAACCTTGAATATCATTTTTTATTTCCCTTATGTAAAGCATTCTACATGAGAGAGTGCAAATATTGATCTGGAAGAGGAATTTCACAATTCTCCTTTCTGATCACCTTAGGGAACTAAGGTCGCGCATAATTCCCATACAAAAGAAATCAAGTAAGAACTAAAGGATCATATGAATTTGGATTAAATATGTAAATTTAATGTCTAAAATGACAGTCATTATTGGAAATCGACTAAATGGCTGAAAGGCCAATTGCAAATGAATCAGTGTTTCACGTTTTAGGAAACATCCCCAAATAGCTGCAGTTCAAATATTAGCCTCCATTCAACAAATCACATCAGGGGCACAAAGCAGGAGGTGGAGACGAGAAAGAGATGAGAGGCGAAGAAGAGCAATGAGAGGTGCCATGCAGGTCATTTAAACGCCAAGGCTGAAGATGCTCACTGTGTATCACCTGTCTGTAAAACTCCCATTAGGACCATTGCTCCCACTAAAAAACTATTTCCAACCCAACATGCAAAGTGTTTATAGTGTGTGGTGTGTGTGTGTGTGTGTGTGTGTGTGTGTGTGTGTGTGTGTGTGTGTGTGTGTGTGTGTGTGTGTGCGCGCACATTATGTGCAAGGATGTGTGTGGGTTTTTTTTTTCGTGGGGTCTTGTGTTTAATGAATCTTGGACAAATTACACTTTAATAACTACAAAAGAATTCATTAGTTCCCCTTAAAGCCAAACTTGTAAAAAGCATGTGTCTCCAAGCATCATGCAGCACTGATCTGCAGTCAGTTTAGGCTTGGCAGTCTTAAGAAGTGACTTTGGTAAACATCTCGAGATATTATCAACTGCACCTAAAATAACATTAAAAAAAAAAAAGAACACAAACATATTTCAACCTGTCACAACAAGCTGACCAGTGGTGTAGCGTGGGGGCGAGCAATGTTGCTACAGTAGCCTTAACAGCTTTGCTGCCATTTATAGCCTGAGAAATATTGACTATTTCTTTCATTTTTTCTTAGTGATGTTTACTTACACTGATGAGACAAACACAGTTGATGTAGTCGTGCCGAGCCACAATTGTTTTTCTGTTTACATTTTGGTGTTTCAATGACAGTACTAAAATAACAGCCTTAAAAACCGATGCATTGGCCCCCGTGCAGAGTTTAAAGGCCTACTGAAACCCACTACTACCGACCACGCAGTCTGATAGTTTATATATCAATGATGAAATATTAACATTGCAACACATGCCAATACGACCGGTTTAGTTTACTAAATTCCAATTTTAAATTTTCCCGCGGAGTTTCCTGTTGAAAACGTCGCGGAATGATGACGTGTACGAAGACGCGTGTTTGTGACGTTATTGGTTGGAGGGGACATATTAGCCAGCACCACTTGCGGCTAAAAGTCGTCTCTTTTCATCGCGCATTTACACAGTATTTTGGACATCTGTGTTGCTGAATCAATTAATAATGGGGAAGTCAAAGTAGAAAGATGGAAGTGGGAAGCTTTAGCCTTTAGCCACACAAACACACGGTGTTTCCTTGTTTAAAATTCCCGGAGGTGAAGCTTTACTATGGATCAGAGCGGTCAAGCGAACATGGATCCCGCCCATGTGCAACCGGCAGGTTTCGGTGAGAAAATTGTGATAAAAAGTCGCCTTTTACCGGAGATCAGCGGAGATCAGTGGAGCTTGCGCCGTCCATGCAGCTGCCGTGACTTCCCTCAACACACCTGTGGACACACCCGTCCGACTATCAGGTACTATTTAACTCAATAAAACACAAGCAACACAATAGAAAGATAAGGGATTTCCCAGAATTATCCTAGTAAATGTGTCTAAAAACATCTGACTCGCTCACAATGCAATCGCCTTTTTTTTTACGTGATTTTATTTTTATTTTTTTCTAGTCCTTCCCTATCAATATCCTCATCCACAAATCTTTAATCCTCGCTCTAATTAATGGGGAAATTGTCGCTTTCTCGGTCCGAATAGCTCTTGATGCTGGAGGCTCCCATTATAAAAAATGTGAGGACGTGAGGAGCCCGACAACCCGTGACGTCATCGTCTGCAACTTCCGGTAATGGCAGGACTTTTTTATTAGCGACCAAAAGTTGCAAACTTTATCGTCGAGTTCTCTACTAAATCCTTTCAGCAAAAATATGGCAATATCGCGAAATGATCAAGTATGACACATAGAATGGACCTGCTATCCCCATTTAAATAAGAAAATCTAATTTCAGTAGTGCTTTAAACAGGTGTGCGAGACCATTAATCACTTCGAAAACCGCCCTCACGCCTTGTTGTTTTTTTTCGTGCATGTGCGTACCCTGATGGTTTAAACAAGTAAGCGGAAGAGTCACAATGATAAAACATGAGTGCCATCGAAGCATCTACCTCACAGTGACATACAGCTGCTGTAAGTCCCTAAGTTAGAAACATTTTGGAGTGGTTGACATGTGACAATCATATGACTATCCTAGAAAAGGGTTTTGCCAAAATGTACATGTAAAAAGCTAGCTAATTTCCATATGCTTTTTTTTTGCCATTATATGATTTTAAAGCGGAACTGCACTTTTTTGGATTTTTGCCTGTCGTTCACAATCACTATGAGAAACATGACGCCAGATGGATTTTTTTATTGCATTCTAACTTGTAAATAAATGTAAATAATAGCGCAGCCAACTGGAGTTCCTTTATTTTGCCCATGAGATCCAATAAATAACCATTCAAAAAGCGTCAACAATACTCCATTTACATTTTGTGACTTGAATATCAACCAAGTATTAGTGATATTGTTATTATAAGCGCTAACACAGACACACTATTTATAGAGGCGACGTAATCACTACCGTAGGTACCTATGTTTACATCATCGAGTGGTCTACAGCTTTATCGCTTCCTTGCTCCTTGTAAGTTTATTCTAGATCATAAATAATGCATCTCACCTGGACAGAAGAAGTTTGAGTAGGTATTCCGACAATTTGGCACACTTTGAAAGCTAATAAGGACCTGAAACTGGCGAGGACGACACAAAAAGATGTTTGGTCCCCCCTGCCCCACACCCTTCATGAGGATTATGAGACATTTTCAATCGAAATGGGAATATATGAACATCCAAGCAGTCGGCATCCTAATGACAGCCAACATAGATAACACAGGAAGTAATGTTTTATATAAAGTCTGCAGTGGGTAATAATCAGTGATGAAAAAAACAAACAAACGTGATGCGTTTTTGAAATTAATGCAGCACGTATGCTTACAATAATCAAAACATGTAAATATTAAATGTTATTAGAAATGTGCCTGTTACTACATTACATATATACTTACATCATGTATATAAAACCTCAATGGAGGTGCTTAGGTGTTTTTTAAAAATAATTATATGCAGATTAGAACAGCTCCCATAGGCTCCACTGTAAGCAAACTTTTTATCGCATTTATCTAATGTTTAGAATACAAAAAATAAAAAAATAACCTTCATCGTCATGTCTCTCGTAATGATTGTGAGCGATAAGCAAAATTACAAAAAAAGTGCAGTTCCCCTTTAAACTTGTGTAACAATGTTTGTGTTTTAGTAGCATATCTCAATATTACAATTAAACTTTTCTTACTATAATTCCATCCATCTATCCATCCATTTTCTACCACTTATGCCCTTCGGGGTTGCGGGGGGCGCTGGTGCCTATCTCAGCTACAATCGGGCGGAAGGCGGCGTACACCCTGGACAAGACTATAATTCTTGTTCTTAAATGATTTCGTATAAAACAATCAAGGTTACAGCTCCTCTCTGAACTGCCACCTTAACGTGGTAGAGGATTTTGCGTGTCCCAATGATCCTGGAAGCTATGTTTTCCGGGGGCTTCTATACTCCCTGGTAGGGTCTCCTAAGGCAAACTGGTCTTAGGTGAGGGATCAGACAAAGAGCAGCTCGAAGACCTCTATGAAGAACACAAAGAAAGGAGCCAGATATCCCTCGCCCGGACGCGGATCACCGGGGCCCCCCTCTGGAGGCAAGCCCGGCCGGGCACAGCCCGAAGAGACAACGTGGGTCCCTCCTCTAATGGGCTCACCACCCATAATGGGGGCCAAAGAGGTCGGGTGCAGTATGAGATGGGCGGAAGCCGAAGGCAGGGGACTTGGCGGTCCGATGCTCGGCTACATAAGCTAGCTCTTGGGATGTGGAACGTCACCTCCTGGGGGGGAAGGAGCCTGAGCTAGTGCGCGGAGTGGAGAAGTTCCGGCTAGATATAGTCGGACTCACTTCGACGCACAGCAAAGGCTCTGGAACCAGTTCTCTTGAGAGGGGCTGGACTCTATACCACTCTGGCGTTGCCGGCAGTGAGAGGCGACGGGCTGTGGTGGCAATTCTTGTTGTCCCCCCGGCTCGAAGCCTGCACGTTGGAGTTCAACCCCGGGGACGAGAGGGTAGCTTCCCTCCGCCTTTGGTGGGGGGACGGGTCCTGACTGTTGTTTGCGCTTACGCACCAAGAGCAGCTCAGCGTACCCACCCTTTTTGGATTCACTCGAGGGAGTACTCGAGAGTGGCCCCCCCAGGTGATTCCCACGTTTCCCTGGGGACTTTAACGCTCATTTTGGCAATGACAGTGAAACCTGGAGTGGCGTGATTGGGAAGAATGGCCGCTCGGATGTGAACCTGAGTGGTGCTTTGTTTTTGGACTTTTGTGCTCGTCACAGATTGTCAATAACAAACACAATGTTCAAACTCAAGGGTGTCCCTTTATGCACTTGGCACAAGGACACCCTAGGCCGCAGTTCCATGATTTGGACACACATTTCCATGTTTTGGACACTCGGGTGAAGAGAGGGGCGGAGCTTTCTACCGATCACCACCTGGTGGTGAGTTGGCTGCGATGGTGGGGGAGGATGCCAGACAGACCTGGCAGGCCCAAACACATTGTGAGGGTTTTCTGGGAACGTCTGGCAGAGTCCCCTGTCAGAGAGAGTTTCAATTCCCACCTCCGGAAGAACATTGAACATGTCACGAGGGAGGCGCTGGACATTGAGTCCGAGTGGACGATGTTCCTTACCTCTATTGTCGACGCGGCCTATTAGAGCTGTGGCCGCAAGGTGCTTGGTGCCTGTCGTGGCGGTAATCCTAGAACCTGCTTGTGAACACCAGCGGTGAGGGACGCCGTCAAGCTGAAGAAAGAGTCCTATCGGGCTCTTTTGGGTCATAGGACTCCGGAGGCAGCAGACAGGTACCGACAGGTTAAACGGTGTGCGGCTTCGGCGGTCGCGGAGGCAAAAACTCGGACATGGGAGGAGTTCAGGGAAGCCGTGGAAAACGACTTCAGGATGGCTTCAAAGCGATTCTGGACCACCATCAGCAGCCTCAGGAGAGGGAAGCCGTGCACTATCAACACCGTGTATGGTGGGGATGGTGTACTGCTGACCTTGACTGCGGATGTTGTGGATCGGTGGAGGGAATACTTCAAAGACATCCTTAATCCTACCAGCACGTCTTCTTATGAGGAAGCAGTGCCTGGGGAATCTGTGGTGGGCTCTCCTATTTCTGGGGCTAAGGTTGCTGAGGTAGTTAGAAGGCTCTGGATGCTGTGGGGCTGTCTTGGTTGACAAGACTCAGCAACATCGCATGGACATCGGGGGTAGTACCTCTGGATTGGCAGACCGGGGTGGTGGTTCCTCTCTTTAAGAAGGGGAACCGGAGGGTGTGTTCCAACTATCGTGGGATCATACTCCTCAGCCTTCCCGGTAAGGTCTATTCAGGTGTACTGGAGAGGAGGCTACACCGGATGGTCGAACCTCGGATTCAGGAGGAACAGTGTGGTTTTCATCCTGGTCGTGGAACTGTGGACCAGCTTTATACTCTCGGCAGGGTCCTTGAGGGTGCATGGAGTTTGCCCAACTAGTCTACATGTGCTTTGTGGACTTGTAGAAGGCATTTGACTGTGTACTACGGGAACTCCTGTGGGGGGTGCTCAGAGAGTATGGTGTAACAGACTGTATTATTGTGGCAGTCCGCTCCCTATATAATCAGTGCCAGAGCTTGGTCCGCGTTGCCGGCAGTAAGTCGGACCCGCTTCCAGTGAGGGTTGGACTCCGCCAAGGCTGCCCTTTGTCACCGATTCTGTTCATTACATTTATGGCCAGAATTTCTGGGCGCAGTCAGGGCGTTG
Organism: Nerophis ophidion; assembly: GCF_033978795.1. Lineage (NCBI taxonomy): Eukaryota > Metazoa > Chordata > Actinopteri > Syngnathiformes > Syngnathidae > Nerophis > Nerophis ophidion. Next base: position 38,321,075 of record NC_084626.1, read on the forward strand.
AGGGTATCTGGTTTGGTGGCTGCAGGATTACAGTAGGTCTCTGCAATTTGCAGATGATGTGGTCCTGATGGCTTCATCTGGCAAAGAACTTCAGCTCTCACTGGATTGGTTCGCAGCCGAGTGTGAAGCGACTGGGATGAGAATCCGCACCTCCAAGTCTGTATCCATGGTTCTCGCCCGGAAAAGGGTGGAGTGCCATCTCAGGGTTTGGGAGGAGATCTTGCCCCAAGTGGAGGAGTTCCAGTACCTCGGAGTCTTGTTCACAAGTGAGGGAAGAGTGGATCGTGAGATCAACAGGCGGATCGGTGCGGCGTCTTCAGTAATGCGGATGCTGTATCGATCCGTTGTGGTGAAGAAGGAGCTGAGCCGGAAGGCAAAGCTCTCAATTTACCAGTCGATCTACGTTCCCATCCTCAACTATGGTCATGAGCTTTGGGTCATGACCGAAAGGAAAAGATCACGGGTACAAGCGGCCGAAATGAGTTTCCTCCGCTGGGTCTCTCCCTTAGAGATAGGGTGAGAAGCTCTGCCATCCGGGCGCGCTCAAAGTAAAGCCGCTGCTCCTCCACATTGAGAGGGGCCAGATGAGGTGGTTCAGGCATCTGGTCGGGATGCCACCCTACTGCCTCCCTAGGGAGGTGTTTCAGGCACGTCCGACTGGTAGGAGGCCTCGGGGAAGACCCAGGACACGTTGGGAAGACTATCTCTCCCGGCTGGCCTGAGAACGCCTCGGGATGGCCTGGGAATGCCTCGGGAAGAGCTGGACGAAGTGGCTGGGGAGAGGGAAGTCTGGGCTTCCCTGCTTAGGCTGCTGCCCCGCGACCTCGGATAAGAGGAAGAAGATTGATGGATGGTTGGATGGATGGACAAGCAAGGTAAATATTGCTATTAGGCTTTTAGCCTTAAAATTGGTATGGAAAGCCTTACAAGATGTATTTGTTACAATAGTAAAAATGTTAATAAGTTACTCAATACACTTCATTGTTTGAGTTTATTCATGTACTTCCGACAGAAGGTTCTGTATTTGCAGACCTCTTTTACTTAGTTAGTTGTTAAGTTAGTTAGCTAGTATCATAACTCAAAAAGTACGGGTGGATTTTGATAACGCTTTCAGAAAATGTTGGAAATGGTATAAGTAACCAGTGATTTGATCTTTTTTACAATGTCACCTTAAGCTTGCATTACGAGGCTGAATTTATTTATGTCTATGCTAGCGGCCCTGCCTCCATCCAAGGAGACAGAGGGAGTGAATGCTAAGACCAATTCAAAGAGTGAACGGTCTTGCAGCCTGTTTGGAAACGACATGAGAAATTTGTCTATTCTTTTAAATAATTACATCCCTCAGGAGGTTTGTATTACGCTGTAGTTTGTCAGTTGGTTAATTATCAACATAGCTTACTCAAAAGGTTAAGGTCCAATGTTGATGAAACTTTCAGGAAATGTCAGAAGTGCGATAAGGATGTGATTACAGTTTATTACATGGATGGATTTGGTTTGTTTTTTACACCGGACGCCCTTCCTGACACAAACCCTTCTGGGACTCGAACCCATGCCCTCTGCAAAGAAAGACAGAAACGAGAACCATGACACAAACGGGGAAAGTACAGAAAAATAGGGCACAGGCGAAAAATGACCAATTAATGAAGTGAATTATATTTTACATAGCGCTTTTCTCTAGTAACTCAAAGCGCTTTACATAGTGAAACCCAATATCTAAGTTACATTTAATCCAGTGTGGGTGGCACTGGGAGCAGGTGGGTAAAGTGTCTTGCCCAAGGACACAACGGCAGTGACTAGGATGGCGGATGCGGGAATTGAACATGGAACCCTCAAGTTGCTGGCACGGCCGCTCTACCAACAGAGCTATGCCATCCAGAGGAGGACTACTTGTTCACAGGTTAGGGTGCAAATATTTGACTCGCCTTGAAACCCATGCTAGACCACTGGAGCAGACATAAACATAAATAATATCTATATTTGACATTGCTATTTAAAAGTCCAGACTACCAGCAGACTGCTAAGCCTATCAAAAATGTATTGCTACCATTTTTGATTAGAAGAAGAAATAAGTGAAAAAAAAAGTTGCTACATTCTCTTTTTATGAATAAAAGAATGGCAAAATGAAGAAGGCTAATAGCTAAGCTAAGCTCAGCCTTAGTGTTTAAATGGGAGTCTCACCTGGAATGACAGAAATAGTTTTCAATGCTCGGAGAACCCTGAACGTTCTGAGCGCCGATACATTCCCCAGGTCCACAAACTCTGTTATATATCTGTAACGAGGCAGGACGAGACACAGAGCAGAACTCCATGACACACAACACACAATAACGACACGCACGCATGGACGTGCAGGAGCACGACACCATCACCACCATCGAAGACCAGGAGGGGACACCACAGTGAGAAAAAGAAAGAAGATAAAGAGAGAGAGAAGCCTGATCCGACTAGTGGGAGCAGGAGGACGAATGAGGAAGAGGAGAGGATAGGCACTGGAACAAGAACACAGCTAACATCAACCCGGCGACTCGCCCTCCCGCCCACACAAACACCTGGTCTGTCTTACCTGGGATAACTGAAATTGTTTTCAAAGCCCTCAGAACTCTGAATGTACGCAGAGCTGACACATTGCCTAGGTTTACAAACTCTGTTATATACCTGCAAGGTGGATCAGACACAGGCACTCAGCAGCCATCCCAAAGACTGGAATCACATTTCAAGAAGCGATAGATTTATACAAAAGGCTATTTTTTAAAGTGACATTGTGTTGTCCCCACTGTTAGTCGAGTAGTGAGGAAAAGATGTCAACATACACTCTCAGGCCACAACAGTAGGTACACCTGCAAAATTTGACCAGATCTTGCATTGTCGGTTTCTGGATAAGACTTTCTGTTTTTACCAAGACACACAGTGGGGGTAATAAAAATGTAATCCCTGCTGATGATGTAACTTAATCCCCTTACCAGTATATGTGCAGTCCATATTTCTAAGGATAGGTGTATTGTAACATAGAAAAGTACATACAAATATATTAACCCTCTGGGGATAAATGGTTGACTTTTTTGTTCTTTCAGTACATTTTTGCTGTATTTTAGCCATTTATTATTTCGTTGTGAGGGATTTCTATGTTAAATTTAAAAATTGCAATGTCCAGATCTTTCACAGGTGTATGATACCCTGGCAGTAATTGAATGACACCACAAAGCCAAACAGGACATTAACATATTTCATTATTCAAAAAGCATAAAAAAAAAAAAAAAAGTTTTTTCAATGTTTTGCTCAAAACTGTCAATCAACCAATACCAAACATTAAAAAAAAACATTGTATGTTTGATATTTTTGTTTAGGACTGCAGGTTATCGAGATTTTTTTTAAAGTATGAATCCAAAATGACTTATGTCTTCTTTGTCTTTGATGAGATTTCAAATTAAATGTCCTCAAATGTTCTATTTGACTGGGTAAAAACAAGTATTTCATCCTCTAACCTTCTGACCCAAACAGATTACTTATGGTATGTGCCCATGCAGCATGTAAATCAGTCCTGGGTGTGTTTAGTTTAATTTAGTTTATTCGAACAATGTGTGTGTGAATGTGGCTTAAATACAACCGTCCCTTTAATATCATCCACTCTATCACCAAGGGCAAGACCAAATAACTGTCAAAATACCTTAGACAAGATTGTAGACCTGCACAAGACTGGAATGGCATACATGAACATCAACAAGAAGCTTGCTGAGAAAGACAAACACGCTGTTGGTGCAATAATTCACAAACAACAGTCGCTCTGGATCTTCATGCAAAATTTCACTTGGGGGGGTAAGGATGATTGTGAGCGAGGTAAGGGTACAGTCCAGAATTACAAAGGTGGAGTTGGGAGCACAGTCAACAAGAAAACCATTAGTAACATAACAAGAAAACCATTAGTAACACTCTTTGCTGTAATGTGTTGAGATATTATAGTGCTCACAAAGTCCCCCTGCTCAAGAAGACACATGTACAGGCTCTTCGACAATCAACACTTGAAGTACTCCGACAAAGCTTAGGAGAATGTGACGTGGTTACATGAGACTAACATTGAGCTTTCTGGTATCAGCTCAACTGAACAGAGACACAGAAACGTTGCCTACAACAGCATACTGTCAAACGAGCTAGTGAAAGAAAACATTCTGCTTCGGGTTTGTTTCTCTGACGAAAATCCCTCCTGAGATGTTTGCAACCCTGGTAGACCAACAACAAGAAATGTCTGATGTTTGTGTTTTCCACCAGGAACCAAGATACATTATGCTTTGGAATTCAATATTTATATCATTATTCATTGGCTATTCTGCTGTTTTCTCGTTCTGTCAATTTGAGTAAGCTACATTAAACCTAACATTTAAATTATTGACAATTCACATTTTTGTATGGCAATACATTTAGAAAATCAGCAAGGGATCAAATGCTCATGTTCCCCAGTGTGTATTCATAGGACAATTACACAAATGTATTGATCAGTCAGGTTACAATTAAAACATATGAAAATATTGTTAAATGCATACCTCTTGCATATGTTATAAGGCAGTCTTTCTTGTGCAGGTGTACCTATGGTGTGTCCAGCAAATATTTATCAGTATAAGCTCTGACCTCACAAACACCATTCAATAAAAACATTTTAAGAGTCAGGAGATGTTATGAAACTAGTTAGCAGTGTCTACACATGACATGGGTTTAAGATTTGACCAAATAATTGTATTTATTGCTATGGTTTTTAAAGGGTGAGGTGGGCCTCCCCTGTTGAGGTACAGGGAAAAAAAAAAGAAAAACATATTTTTTAAACCTGCGAATATAATCCCGCACAGGCTTTAACCGTTGATCACAAATCCCCACTGATTGAAGGTTAAGTGCTAGCCTATGTGCTAAAAACCCTGGGCTGTCAACTCTTTGAATTAGGTTTACACTGTACACAACATACTATAACACAGCCACAAAAGCTGTCATCGTTACACGAAGTTAACATCAAAAGAAAATAGGCTAACATCAAAGGAAAATAAATAGAATTTTAGTTCCTACAATAAGTATCTGGGTGAGAAAAATCCACAAAGTATGTTTTTCATATTTTTCAGAGGATAGGGGAGGTGTGTCACACTTTAAAAAACACTTTGTCACATTGAAAATTGCTAATGGGTACACTGCTCATATTCTTGCAGAAGAATGCAAGAATAGAATGCATACAGGAGTACATTTTGTTAAGTCTTACATTTTTTATCAAAAAGAAAAACATGAATTGTTTTCATCAGTCTGCCACTAACACTTGGTTAACTTTAACCTTTATATAATTTTTTTTAATGAAACTAGGGGTGTAACGGTAATTAAAAAAAAAAATTGTAATCTGAATTTTTTTGGTACGGAACATTCAGTACGGTACACTCTTCCGACATTGTACACATTAAAAAGGAGGGACAGGAAGTGTTCATCACATCATGTGTCTATGGCGAGCAATAATGACAAGGAGTAGCTAAAGCTTGAAAACCCTCTCCCCTTGTTAAAGTCTCTTGTTAGGAAGTATTCACGGTTAAATATGCAATTGACAAAGGCAAGGGGATAAGACAAAAACAGTGTGCTCAGTTGAGTCGGGCAACGGGATTTCAAGCTGGAAATACTGATGCTGCTTTTAAATCAATTGGGAACTTTTTTTTTTGTTACAAAAAAAAACATGGATGTCAAATTTAACAAGATAACGAATGTGATTGATCATCAAAAAGTATCGTATTAATCATGTACCAACGCAGATTATTCACACAATTTATTTCAAGCGCACATGCTACTTTACATTACACATAGATGGTTACCTGAATGACTGGGCGGGTTGTTATATGGTCAGTGATAAGATCAATGTATACGTAAGTGCAAAGATGAGTGAGAAGACTAAGCCTGGTGTGTTCGTTGGGACTTTAGATACAACTTTTATCAAGTTCTGAAAAAATAAATTACTTTCAAGTAAAACATTTGGAAATGTATGTTTATGATTCAGACAGTTAATGGCCTACTGAAACCCACTACTACCCACCATGCAGTCTGATAGTTTATTCATCAAAGATGAAATATTAACATTGCAACACATGCCAATACGGCCTTTTTAGTTTACTAAATTGCAATTTTAAATTTCCCGGGAGTTTTGTCTTGAAAACGTTGCGTATTGAAGAGGTGTACGCAAGACGTCACAGGTTTTCAGGAAGTATGAGCGCTGCACACACATACACAGCTAAAAGTCGTCTGCTTAAACCGCATAATTACACAGTATTTTGGAGATCTGTGTTGATGAATCTTTTGCAATTTGTTCAATTAATATTGGAGAAGTCAAAGTAGAAAGATGGAGTTGGGAAGCTTTAGCCTTTAGCCACACAAACATACGGTGATTCCTTGTTCAAAATTCCTGGAGGTGAAACTTTACTATGGATCAGAGCGCGGTCAAGCAAACATGAATCACGACGGGATGTCAACCAGCAGGTTTCGGTGAGAAAATTGTGGTAAAAAGTTGCTTCTTACCGGAGAAAAGCTGAGCTTGTGCCGTCCATAGCTGCAGTCGACTCCCCTGAGACATTGGCGTCAAGACACCCGTGGAGACACCCCTCCGACTATCAGGTACTGTTAAACTCACTAAAACACTAGCAACACAATAGAAAGATAAGGGATTTCCCAAAATTATCCTAATAAATGTGTCTAAAAACCTTTTTTTTTTTTTTTTCTAGTCTGTCGGTATCAATATCCTCAAACACGAATCTTTCATCCCCGCTCAAATTAATGGGGAAATTGTCGTTTTCTCGGTCCGAATAGCACTTTTTGTTGGAGGCTCCCATTAAAAACATTGTGAATTTGTGAGGAGCCCCATCACTTGTGACGTCATCGTCTGCGACTTCCGGTAGAGGCAGGGCTTTTCTCTTAGCACTGAAAGTTGCAAACTTTATCGTGGATGTTCTCTACTAAATCCTTTCTGCAAAAATATGGCAATATCGCGAAATGATCAAGTATGACACATGAATGGACCTGCTATCCCCGTTTAAATAAGAAAATCTCATTTCAGTAGGCCTTTAAATTGCATTTGTGTCAAAATATTGGTTTCCTTTTTAAAGTTAATTTTAATTACGCAAGCATAGTATTTATTGCGATTAATCATGATTAACCACATATCAACAGTGTGACTGATTCGATTAAAAACATTCATCATTTGACACATTTCCAGTGAGGGTTGGACTCTGCCAAGGCTGTTCTTTGTCACCGATTCTGTTCATAACTTTTATGGACAGAATTTTTAGGCGCAGTCAAGGCGTTGAGGGGTCCCGGTTTGGTGACCGCAGGATTAGGTCTCTGCTTTTTGCAGATGATGTGGTCCTGACGGCTTCATCTGGCCGGGATCTTCAGCTCTCACTGGATCGGTTCGCAGTCGAGTGTGAAACGACCGGAATGAGAATCAGCACCTCCAAGTCCGAGTCCATGGTTCTCGCCCGGAAAAGTGTGAAATGCCATCTCCGGGTTGGGGAGGAGACCCTGCCCCAAGTGGAGGAGTTCAAGTACCTAGGAGTCTTGTTCACGAGTGAGGGAAGAGTGGATCGTGAGATCGACAGGCGGATCGGTGCGGCGTCTTCAGTAATGTGGACGTTGTACCGATCCGTTGTGGTGAAGAAGGAGCTGAGCCGGAAGGCAAAGCTCTCAATTTACCAGTCGATCTACGTTCCCATCCTCACCTATGGTCATGAACTTTGGGTCATGACCGAAAGGATAAGATCACGGGTACAAGCGGCCGAAATGAGTTTCCTCTGCCGTGTGGTGGGGCTCTCCCTTAGAGATAGGGTGAGAAGCTCTGCCATCCGGGAAGAGCTCAAAGTAATGCTGCTGCTCCTCCACATCGAGAGGAGCCAGATGAGGTGGTTCGGGCATCTGGTCAGGATGCCACCCGAACGCCTCCCTAGGGAGGTGTTTAGGGCACTGCCAACCGGTAGGAGGCCACGGGGAAGACCCAGGACACGTTGGAAGACTATATCTCCCGGCTGGCCTGGGAACGCCTCGGGATCCCCCGGGAAGAGCTAGACGAAGTGGCTGGGGAGAGGGAAGTATTCTAGTATGTTCACTGTTATTTAATGACAAACTTGCTATTTTATAACAAAAAAAATATTTTTAATGTATCATAAGAATGTTTTGTTAAAATAAAGCCAATACTGCTATTTTTGTTGCCCCCTTTATTTAGAAAAGTATGAAACATTTAAAATACATTTTGGTACTGGTGAAATTCCAGTGTGCCGGGAATTGGACGTGGTACATGCTGGAGGGGTATAATTTGGATCAATTCGCTCGGGCAGGTAGCTTGCCTCAGTGCTCCCCTCTGGCAATGATTATGAATGACCCTGTCGCTGGTTCACCGACGTAAACCTTGTAACGTTTACTTCCTGTACAAAGTCAGGTTTGATCATCTTCTCAACACCCCACCAGAGCCAAAGCCGACCCCAGTGGGGCGGATACAAGGACTTTACTAAAAAATCCAGTCTCTGCCGTGCTTATGTGTGTTTATCTGAGAGTTTTAGCTTTTCTGAGGTGAAAAAAGTCACAAGGTTCACACTCCAGGGTAGAGTGTCCAATTGGGATTTTTTTTTTTTTGTCAAATCTGAAACGCAATGTGTAATGTGAACACAATTTCACTCACATGCAGCCATGAAGTCATGAAGTCAGACGTGCTGCAGTGTTTAGGGAAGGCTCCATGGCTCCAATTTTAGTAGGTGTTTGACCTGGAGCATTTGTAGCATTTTCAAGAATTTTGTGCAACTAAAATAAAAAAAAAATTTACCAAATTATTGCGCAAAAGACTAACAAGGAAGAGGGCAAGCATTTTGGCTCTCACTTTATGTGGGAAATTTGCTCGGACATCTGCTTCAAAGAACATGTGCACAAGCAATCGAAGCCAGCAGTGGTGGAACATTGAAGTGAGTTCCTAAAACATATTATTTGTGCCTGTTTTCTGTTTATTTGTAAACTATTTATTATGCAACCATCTTTTCCGGCAAAGAATTATAAAGTTTATCGCTATTTGATGACAAACTGGTCGGAAGAACGTGACCAGAGAGTTCAAAACTCAGGGACATTAGATACATATCCGATTTACATCCACATACTAAAAAGGCCTTAGTCTGATTAGAAAAAATTGGAATTGCGCTGATCATCCATCCATCCATTTTCTACCGCTTATTCCCTTTTGGGGTTGCAGGGGCGATGGCACCTATCCCAGCTACAATCGGGCGGAAGGCGGGGTACACCCTGGACAAGTCGCCGCCTCATCGCAGGGCCAACACAGATAGACAGAAAACATTCACACTCGCATTCACACACTAGGGCCAATTTAGTGTTGCCAATCAACACCTATCCCCAGGTGCATGTCTTTTGGAAGTGGGAGGAAGCTGGAGTACCCGGAGGGAACTCACGCATTCACGGGGAGAACATGCAAACTCCACACAGAAAGATCCCGAGCCTGGGATTGAACCCAGGACTGCAGGACCTTTGTATTGTGAGGCAGACGCACTAACCCCTCTGCCACCGTGAAGCCCTGCGCTGATCATATTGAAATAAAAAAATATGAGCAAAAAATATGGGCAAAAAAATCGGAATTGACTGCAGAGTGAACAAGTTCGAGATCTGTTTATTTGTAGGGGTTCTCTTGCTGGTATACCAAAAACACAGACTTGCTCAGGTTAGATTTGTTGCTGATTTGACTCTGAAAATCCTAATCGAAGACAGTCCAAATTAACACAAAGCTAAACAGCATTACATTTTGCATTTTGTTGCCAAAATGAACAAAAACGTGATTGTAGCGTACTGTTACACCCCTAATTAAAACTTGTCATTAATTATGTTACACAAAAAGTGGGTTTGTTGAATGTTAGGAGTAAATTCGAGGAATCAAATACCAGTTAGTTATTCAATTAGCAAAGGTTAGCTATGTAAAAAGTTAATTCTCCTTCACAATATCCAATTGTTCAACTCAATATTGTTTTTAAATAATTTAGACTGAATAATTGTACTTACGCCATTGAAATCACCATGAAATCCAGCCAGTTCCATGGATCTCGCAGAAAAGTGAAGCCATCGATAGCGAAGCCTCTGGCGACAATTTTTGTGAGTGACTCAAATGTATAGATACCAGTGAAGGTGTACCTTGAAAGAAAAACGAAGTAACAGTTACATTGACAACACAAAATCAAGAACAGTAAATATGCCTTTTTAATAGAATAAAGTGTTGACTTACTCTACTTGTTTGGACCACTCTGGGGGGTCACTAAATGTCATGAATATACAGTTGGTCAAAATGGTGCACATGATGATCATGCTGAATAACGTGAGACAGTGTTAAGGGACAATACGTAGCAAATACATGTACAAAAATATATATATATATGTATGAATTAATATGTTTTGTTATGGACTAACACACTCACTTAAATCAATATACCTTTTTCAGAGTATAACAAACAGCCGTGTGTCAAACCATTCTGAATTTTAATTAAAGGCCTACTGAAACCCACTACTACCGACCACGCAGTCTGATAGTTTATATATCAATGATGAAATATTAACATTGCAACACATGCCAATACGGCCGGTTTAGTTTAGTAAATTACAATTTTAAATTTTCCGCGGGGTTTCTTGTTCGAAAACGTCGTGGAATGATGACGCGTGCTTGTGACGTCTCGAGTTGAAGGGGACATATTAGCGCAGCACCACTAGCGGCTAAGAGTCGTCTCCTTTCATCGCGCAATTACACAGTATTTTGGACATCTGTGTTGCTGAATGTTTTGCAATTTGTTCAATTAATAATGGAGAAGTCAAAGTAGAAAGATGGGGGTGGAAAGCTTTAGCCTTTAGCCACACAAACACACGGTGTTTCGTTGTTTAAAATTCCCGGAGGTGAAGCTTTACTATGGATCAGAGCGGTCAAGCGAACATGGATCCCGACCACTTGTCAACCGGCAGGTTTTGGTGAGAAAATTGTGGTAAAAAGTCGCCTCTTACCGGAGATTAGCGGAACTTCTGTCGTGCTGCTGCTGCCGTGACTTATTCCCTCAGACACTGGTGTCAACACACCCGTGGACACACCCCTCCGACTATCAGGTACTATTTAATGTCACTAAAACACTAGCAACACAATAAGCAGATAAGAGATTTCCCAGAATTATCCTAGTAAATGTGTCTAAAAACATCTGAATCGCTCACAATGCAATCGCCTTTTTTCTTTAAGCTTAATTTTTTTTTTTTTTCTTGTCCTTCGCGATCAATATCCTCAGCCACGAATCTTTCATCCTCACTCAAATTAATGGGGAAATTGTCGTTTTCTCGGTCCGAATAGCACTTTTTGTAGGAGGCTCTCTTTATAAACAATGTGAGGATGTGAGGAGCCCCCACACGGGTAACGTCATTGTCTGCGACTTCTGGTAAAGGCAATGCTTTTTTATTAGCGACCGAAAGTTGCGAACTTTATCGTCGATGTTCCTTTCAACAAAAATATGGCAATATCGCTAAATGGTCAAGTATGACACATAGAATGGACCTGCTATCCCCGTTTGAATAAGAAAATCTCAATTCAGTAGGCCTTTAATATCTGCATTTCCACCGCACACAATTGTATTAAAGAAATCAAATAAAAGGAGCAATACCTTAAATAGGAAAAATATAATTACAACATTAATCACATTATATTTTGATTATAAAATGTTTTTAAAAAATGTTAAACCTTTTTTTTTTCATATTCAGTAATCTCAATGTTTGACTTTTTGTGTGCTAATTAAATCCCATTTTGTACTGAACTGGCCACAAAAATAAAAATTTGACTTTATTTAGTATTTGTATGCCAATTGATAAAACAAAAAACTACACACAAAAAACGTTTTTTTCTATCATTTATTTGATCTAACATGACTTTGTTGAATTTCAATCATAATTTTGTATCAACTGGTTTTACACAACTTGTGTGTTAAAAATACTGATATGAAAAATAAAATTACCAATTATAAACAATACCTGAGAAATATTATTTGTCCAATTATATAGCCATTGTTTGGAAATATTTTGCAAATAATTCATCATACATATGTACAACAAAATACATTTAAAATAAATACAAAAGAAAGACTTTTCCATGAAAGGATATGAATGTATCAAAATCTTAATTGCTATTCGCCTGAAAAGATTTAAAGGGCTTATGATGTACAGGGAGGGCGTGGCACTGAAGCGGAAGATTGTTTTCCCCTTGTTTATCACTATGAACGTCTGGAGAAAGAGAGAGAAAAGAAGAATGGGTTATTCATATAAAACATCTGGCACATATTACAAAATTTAGGTGCAACATTTGAAAAAAAAAAGTCTGAGTCACGGGCCTCTGCTGCATTGTCGCCCTTCCAAGCACAGCGCAGCTTCTCGCAACATACAAGTCATCGACCCGATATCTTTCCTAAAAGTCTCCACCATGCTTACTGCTTTGGAGTTTCTGTTCCATCTTGTCTTTACCCTTGGCTGCTGTGTGATGTAATGCCCCTTCCCTTTACAAAGGACGCAGCGTGAACATAGCACAGAGGTGCCGCTTGCATCAGTCTTGCAGCACTCTCGCTATGACAAAGGCAACAAACAGATGCATGTGGAGCGCCACTCTGTGCTTGCCAAATGATGCTCTTCGGCGCAGGTCTAAAGCTTTTACTGGAAGAGAACTGCAAAGACTGTCATTGATCAGTGGCCGATCTGCTGACTCCATGCTCTCAGCAACCACTCCCCACCCATAAACAGCAATGGGCCAAGTGGAGCTGGGCACTGGAGTGTGTGTGTGCAGTGAGTGTGTATGTGTGTGTGTGGGTGGGCGGATGTTTTCGTGTGAGATGTGTGAGGACCGACTATGCACATTATCATATCATTATTACACAAGAGGTTCTGTTCAAAATATACATACTGTAAATAAACAGAGGGTTCAATCAATACAATGTAGTGGGACGTTTACGGTGGTGTCGTTTCAATAGGAAATACTGTACCCAACAGCAGGGGTCACCAACGCGGTGCCCGCGGGCACCAGGTAGCCCGTAAGGACCAGATGAGTCGCCCGCTGGCCTGTTCTAAAAATAGCTCAAATAGCAGCACTTACCAGTGAGCTGCCTCAATTTTTTTTAATTGTATTTATTTACTAGCAAGCTGGTCTCGCTTTGTTTGACATTTCTAATTCTAAGAGAGACAAAACTCAAATAGAATTTGAAAATATTTCAAACACTTGGTTTTCACGTGTTTAAATAAATTCATTTATTATTTTGTACTTTGCTTCTTATAACTTTCAGAAAGACAACTTTAGAGAAAAAATACAACCTTAAAAATAATTGTAGGATTTTTGAACACATATACCTTTTTACCTTTTAGATTCCTTCTTCTTCTTTCCTGACAATTTAAACCAATGTTCAAGTACATTTATTTTTTTTTATTGTAAAGAATAATAAATACGTTTTAATTTAATTATTTATTTTAGCTTCTGTTTTTTCGACAAAGAATATTTGTGAAATATTTCTTCAAACTTATTATGATTAAAATTAAAAAAAAATTATCCTGGCAAATTTAGAAAATCTGTAGAATCAAATTTAAATCTTATTTCAAAGTCTTTTGAATTTCTTTTAAAATTTTTGTTCTGGAAAATCTAGAAGAAATAAAGATTTGTCTTTGTTAGAAATATAGCTTGGTCCAATTTGTTATATATTCTAACAAAGTGCAGATTGGATTTTAACCTATTTAAAACATGTCATCAAAATTCTAAAATTAATCTTAATCAGAAAAAATTCATGGAACATCCATAAATTCCTTTTTTTATTTTTTTCAAAAAGATTCGAATTAGCTAGTTTTTCTCTTCTTTTTTTCAGTTGCATTTTGAATTTTAAAGAGTCGAAATTGAAGATAAACTATGTATCAAAATGTAATTTTCTTTTTGTTCCCTATTTTCTCCTCTTTTAAACCGTTCAATTAAGTGTTTTTTTCATCATTTATTCGATACAAAAAACCTTCCGTAAAAGGAAAAAAAATGTACAACGGAATGACAGACAGAAATACCAATATTTTTTATATATATATATAGATTTATTTATTAAAGGTAAATTGAGCAAATTGGCTATTTCTGGCAATTTATTTAAGTGTGTATCAAACTGCTAGCCCTTCGCATTAATCAGTACCCAAGAAGTAGCTCTTGGTTTCAAAAAGGTTGGTGACCTCTGATCTACAGTGTGTGGCCACCTTTTTTAACTGTACGATTTCATCCTAGCCTCTGGTGAGGGCGGTCACATTCTCCGTTCCCTCCTTCTCTGCTTGCTCTCTTTGTCTTTGTCCTTGTCTGAACTTTTTAAAAGCCTCTTTCTTTGCGCTGTCCTCTAATCCAAATTTCAATATGAATATGATCAGCTGGACTCTTGGCGCAATTGAAACAGTCTTTTCGACAAGAAAAAGAGGTTCGGGGGAGTCTGGCTGCCCTGATGGAACCATCGCTGCGGGTTACGTGCGGGAATCCTGGAACTCATGGAGGATCATGTGCCTCTCAGCTCTTTCCATCGAGGACGTCGAAGACATCTACCTATTTGGAGCTGTGATCACGGGGCACTTGCTGATTGGGCTGGGCATTGCTCTGGTGTATCGACAAATTCGGAAGACGATGGCAGCCACTCAAGGGGCCCAACGGCTGTTCAACGCAACGGAATGATTGGGTCGGGCTGTGGGAACACAGAATTGTGCGATTTCTGAGTTGAATCGCAAAATGGATCTCATCTTGGAAAAGTTTGCAGAGAAGGAATAATTAATTGGAACTGAAAGAGATCCAGCATGGACAACAGAGAAGATAAGTCAATATTTTGTTTTCTCGAAGGAAAACAACTTTTTATCTACGATTTGGACTCCCTGAATGGCCTTGGCATGGAACAGGCTGTTCTGAAGGAAATCTACCGAAGACTCCTCAAGATAGACACTTTTGACCTTCCTTTTTGTCAATAACATCTGTAGCCGAACTTTATCGGCCTCAGCCATACAAAAACATTCACCACCTCTCCCGAGTTAATTGGGCATACACGCACACACATAACCCCTACCCTTGAATCAACACCCTCACCACCGCTTATCTCCTCTGGGGTTGTGGATGGCTGAGCGGCGCTACAGAGCGAACAGCGGGCCTGCGCAAACCCACCCCTCCTTCTGTTGCAAGTTGGTGTGATATATGTATGTTTAATGTGTGCCATGCTGAGTGAGGTTTTTTCCTTGGACTCAGTCTAGACCTCTCCTGAGGGTCTAGCCTTGGACTGATATTTTTTTACTCCCCGACCCCTCTCCTAATGTCACCCTTTTCTTATCTTTTTAAGGAGCGCTGTAACCAGCTGATCCGTCGGCGGTCTCGTCTTGTCCCCCCCTGTAACGTATGTCTGCTCCTAGCGGGACTGTGCCGAAAATGTAATTTGAGTTCTAATGTGTCTTGTACATGTTGGAACGGAAAAATAAAAATGGTTCTGATTCTGATTCCGATTAATGTTTTAAGTCATATATTCAAGTGTGAAAAAAAGTTCCTGTTATAAGTTAAAAACAACAATACATTTAATTGCGATGCTTGTCGTACTGTAGATGTGCATCACAGATTTCCCATACCCTGTGTTTACTTTGTGTTTATACTTTCACAGTAAACTGGGTGGAAACAGATACTTGTCATACAAGTGTAAAAAGAAGTCCACCTCCGCTTCCATTACTACTATAAAACACTCTGCCTTCACTTTGACTACAAGTAACAATGTGTATGCTAACGCCAAAGACTACGTACAGAATTGATTGTGAGTCTGTTTTACTCAGTTTGAAAAAAAAATCCACAAAAAGCCAAAGAAAAAGCAAAATACCAGCCCAGAGAGTTCATTTTGTTTAATTTCTCAGCTATGGAAGAGCTATCTTTTGCCGTATGCATGGCTTCTCTCCTCTTGGGGTTGTTTGCTCCATATTTTTTTTTCGACATTAGTTCCACGTTTTAGAAACGTCTGTATTACTTCATTTATCCTACTTAAATAATCAATATCTGGACCTTTGTCCATTGATTTATACTTCTCTATGTCCTAATAGTGATGCATCTGAGAATAAATCATTTAACCCACCCTTACAGGAAAGTATTAACCAATAAAGTAGAACGGTACTTGACCTCAACGTTAATCTAGAACGAGAGTATTTTACGGTGGTTAACATCTATTTACATTTGTGTGACAATAAAAAAGTGTGAGGTACATTTTAAAGATCAAATCAAATGCATTCAAACTTAATTTATATAGCGCTTGCAAGTGACAAGCACAAAGTGCTGTACAAAACAAAACAAAACAATAATAGAAGAGAAGAAAAAACACACACGCATTCACAGACATGCACATATAAACACACACATACTATTGACAATAACAAGGCAAAAACAAAACTTGGCATGGCACTGAGGATTTGAGGTAAAGTGTCACCTTTGAGGCATCCTCACTGGAGAAAAAAATCTAATTTAACGCCGTACATGTATATATATTTTAAGATATGTTTTATACTATATATATATATATATATATATATATACATATATATATACATATATATATACATATATATATAAAAACAGATACATACGCACACACATACATATATATATATACATATATATAAAAACAGATACATACGCACACACATACATATATTATATATAAAATATACATACATATATACATACATAACAGGGGCGCCGAAAAGGGAAGGTAAAGGAGACAGATTCTAGGGGCCCATGATGGAGGGGGGCCCAGAGAGGCCCCTAATGATGATGAAATTATAATACAGAGGGGCCCTGTAAAGATTCTTTTCATGGGGTCCAAAATCCCTAGCGGCGCCCCTGCATATATATGTATACGTACATATACATACCTATGTATGTATACATACATACTGTATATAAATATACATATGTATGTATAGTTAAGGTAAGGTAAGGTAAAGTACCACTGATAGTCACACACACGCTAGGTGTGGTGAAATTACCCTCTGCATTTCAGACATCACCTTGTTTCGCCCCCCCTGGTAGGTGAGGCGAGCAGTGAGTAGCAGCAGTGGCCGCGCTTGGAAATCATTTTGTGATTTAACCCCCAATTCCAACGGAGGTAATGGGCCCCATTTTTATAGTCTTTGGTATGTTATATACATATACATAAATACATATACACACATACATATATATATATATGTATATATATATATATATATATATATATATACTTCATCTCTACAGAACTGTTTCATGAGGGGTTCCCTCAATCATCAGGAGATTTTTTTTATATATGTATATATATATATATATATATATATATATATATATATATATACACACACACATATACGTATATAGTACATACATATATTTGTATATATATACATTCACATATACATATATATATGGTGTATACATATACATATATATGTATTAATATACATGTACATATACATATATGTATTTATATACATGTACATATATATGTATTAATATACATGTACATATATGTATTTATATACATGTACATATACATATATACATACATATATATATACATACATATATACATACATACATATATACATATATACATATACATATATATATACATACATCGAGAGGAGCCAGATGAGGTGGTTCGGGCATCTGGTCAGGATGCCACCCGAACGCCTCCCTAGGGAGGTGTTTAGGGCACGTCCAACCGGTAGGAGGCCACGGGGAAGACCCAGGACACATTAGGAAGACTATGTCTCCCGGCTGGCCTGGGAACGCCTCGGGATCTCCCGTGAAGAGCTAGACGAAGTGGCTGGGGAAAGGGAAGTCTGGGTTTCCCTGCTTAGGTTGTTGCCCCCGCGACCCGACCTCGGATAAGCGGAAGAAGATGGATGGAGGGATGGATATACATACATATATATACATACATATATATATACATACGATACATATGTATACATACATACATATATACATACATACATATATATAACATACATATATTATATACATACATACATATATATCATACATAGTATATAGTAATAGCTATTAGACATGTGTAGTGTGTATATATAAATGTGTGGTAGTATGGATACATACATTCTACAGTATACAGTACTATACATATATATGTAACGATTCGTATAGTAGATATATGAGGTGTATCAGGGTATGGAAGTATAGTCTGTACAGTTACAGTATCATATATTTACAGTCTATAATATTTCAGTAACAGTACATAGATTATATATACTTACATATAGTCTTTCATAATACATATATATATACATATATAGTATACATACATATACATATATATATACATACATACATATACATATATATATATACATACATACACATATATATACATACATACATATACATATATATACATACATACATACACATATATATATACATACATACATATACATATATATACATACATATATATATACATACATACATATATATACATACACACATACATATATATACATACACACATACATACATACATACATATATATATACATACATACACATATATATATATATACATACATACACATATATACATACATATATATATATACATACATATATATACATACACACATACATACATATATATACATACACACATACATACATACAAATATATATACATACACACATACATACATATATATATACACATACACACATACATACATATATATATATATATATATATATATATATATATATATATATATATATATGTATATATATATATATATATACATATATATATCCATCCATCCATTTTTCTACCGCTTATTCCCTTTTGGGGTCGCGGGGGGCGCTGGCACCTATCTCAGCTACAATCGGGCGGAAGGCGGGGTACATCCTGGACATATATATATATATATATATATATATATATATATATATATATATATATATGACAAAATACATATATATCGGTCTGTAAAGCTAAAAGGCCAGTGCCAGAAGACCTCAGGATCCGTGAGGATTAATACAGTAAAAGCAGGTCAGATGCCAGAAGTGCTACTGGCAGTTTGGTTATGTTTGGGTTTTCCTGTGTTTAGAATCACTTCGTGTCCAGATACTCTTCTTTTGTCAGTGTTTTCTGTTTGTTCCCTGTGTTTTGCAGCTCCTTTGCTTTCTGTTCCATGTCCTGTCAGCACACCTGTTCTATGTTTAATTTAGTTCTATTTAGTTCCACCTGGTCCCTCCTTCAGTGTTCTTGCTCTTCCCTTTGAAACCGATGCTTTGTGTGCTATGTTGGGTTCCACGCCTCTTTGTAAATAATAAATTGTGTTTTATTTGCATTCCGCCTGCTGTTCTCTGCATCCTTGGGGTCACGCGGAAGCAACGCTCACCACCCCGTGACAGAAATTATCCAACCCATGAGTGACCTCACAGAGATTTCAATGGCAGAGATGTTTTGCCTTTTTTCAAGCACCCTCCCACCCATCCCTGTTTGTTTGTTGAGCTCTTTGGGGACGTCTGGCCTCCGTCCCCTGGGGGGGGGAGTATTACTCCAGTAGGTCTGCAGATGCCCCCATCTTCTCCAGAAGATCTGCAGATGCTGCAATCTTCTCCAGTGTGTCTGCAGACGCCGCCATCTTCTTTGTCTCCTGCTGTGCAGCCGCCGCCTTCTTCGTCTCCAGCGGGCTCCTCGGCGAGGCGCTTTTTTCGTCTCCAGCGGGCTCCTAGCCGAGGCCGCGACCTCCAGCTTGTCGGTCGCTCGAGCGGCCATCAGTACGCAACCCCCTCGTCGGCCTAGAGTGTTGCCGTTTTATCGACGCCCTCCGCACGCTCAGAAGCTATGCCAAGGACCTTGGCATGGACGATTGCAGCTGCTCGTGCACCGTGGCCACTCGCGTCTGCCTTCTCGTTGGCCACAGATGTGGCCATACCGTCTGCCCACCCAGATGCAGCGGCGTTCAACTCGCTGCCGCCATATGGCTCTTTCCTGCTGGCTGTGGGGGCACATGGCCTGGACTGATGGTCGGCTTTTTGAGGCCAGAGCGCAGTTTGGAGACCCTCCGCCATTCTTCCCTCTACCCTTCCTTGGTTTTGGACTTTTTATTAAACTTAGGAAGAGGAGTTATTGTCAAAAGTGCTACTGACATTTTGGGTTTTCCTGTGTTTGGAATTACTTCCTGTCCTGGTGCTCTTGTTTTGTCAGTGTTTCCTGTTTGGTTCCTGTGTTTTGAGGCCCCTTTACTTTTTGTTCCATGTCCTGGAACAAGAGCAAAGTAGAACCTAATTAGTTCTACCTTGGTCCCTCCTTCAGTGTTGGATCATTCTTGCTCTTCCTATCGAAACTGATGCTTCGTGTGTTGTTTTGGGTACCACGCCTCTTTGTAAGTAATGGTGTTTTACTTGCATTCCGCCTGCCGTTCTCTGCATCCTTGGGGTTACACCAAAGCAACGCTCAACACCCCGTGACATCAGATATCAGAAATTTAAAAACTAATAGAACTTTAAAATCGACCCTGAAGTGGACAGGAAGCCAATGCAGCGACTTTAAAACTGGTGTAATGTGTTCCCGCCCTCTGGTCTTTGTTAGCACGAGTGCCGCTGAGTTTTGTAATAATTGTAGACTTCTGATATTTTTGGGGGGAAAGCCCGTGAGGAGGGCATTACAAAAGTCTAAACGACAGGAAATAAAAGCATGCATTGGCACCTCCGTGTTGGCCTGAGATAGAAATGGGCAGACTCCCATTATGTTCTTTAAATTCTAAAAAAATATATTTCTGTAATATTTTTAACATGTGGGATGAAAGTCAGCTCGCAGTCAAAAATCATGCCCTTATTTTTTATAGACTGTTTTAAAATTATGTAATTTTGGGAAACGTTTGTCCCTCTGGTCTTCAGGACTTATAACTCTGTTTGGTCCAGATTTGTCCTGGTTGAGCCGTAGGAAATTCACTGCCAATCAATGAGTAAATGTTTAAAATCTAGATAAAGGGTTATCTATTAGTCCTGTGTCATCAGGAGACACGGCAATGTATAACTGTGTATCATCAGCGTAACTGTGGAAGCTGATGTCGTGTCTCCTAATGACATCTCCAAGGTGCAGCAGATATGATTAAAAAGAATGGGATCAAAAACTGTGCCTTGAGGAACCCCACATTCTATCTCATGGGTTCCTGAGGAACATGCATCCATACTTACATAAAAACATTTGTCTGTGAGAGAAAAGCAGAACCAGTAAAACAGTACCAGAGAGGCCCACCATGTGCCAAAGTCTCTTTGATAACATGTTAAGGTCTACTGCAGGGGTGTCAAACTCATTTTAGATGGGGGGGCCACATGGAGAAAAATCTACTCCCAAGTGGGCCGCACTGGTGAACTCACTGCATGATAACTTAAAAATAAAGAAAACTTCAGATTGTTTTATTCGATTAAAAATAAATGCTGTTGTTGATTTTTTTACACTTACATATTGTGGTTAATATTATTCTACCTTTATTTGTCGTTATTGATTCTCTCTGAATAAATTAGGTGAAAATTTTCATCAGTCAACTCATTGGTGTTAATTTTCAATCTATCAAGACAAAAAAAATAATATCAAAATCAAATTACAGGATGTTATTTATGTAGTTTGCTCATGTTCCTTGACTGGTGCACTAACATCATGTGGTTTATTTTTTTTAACATATGTAGAATCATCTACAAAGATACAAATAATTGCTATTGTGACATCTAGTGGACACATTTAGAACAGCTGTTTCTTTCATTCAAAAATGTTGGCTCATTTTTATATTTAGCAAACTCATCCCGCAAGCCGGGTAAAACCTGTTCACGGGTCTGATTCGGCCCACGGGCAGTATGTTTGACACCCCTGGTCTACTGTATCAAAAGCAGCGCTTAGATCCAGTAGAACCAACACTGTTAATTTTTCGATCATCTAAATTCCCCCTGATGTAATTTCAAATCTTAAATAGCGCTGTCTCGGTGCTGTGGTTCATCTCGAAACCAGACTGATGTCTTTCTAAAATGTTATTTATATTTAAAAGTCATTGACTTGGTTAAACTCTAAGTTGGAGAGAGGATGGTAGTTATTAAAAATGTTTAGGTCCAAACTGCTCTTCTTCAGGAAGGTCTTCACCACCTTCGCTTTAAAAGCGGCAGGGAAGACCCGTCAGAAGAGAGCCGTTCATATTAGTTCAAATCAATCGCCTTCATCTTACACAAGGATGTTAAAATATATTCCGCCAAAAGCTGCATGTCCAAAAATAATTAAATCAAGGTTGCACGGGCCATTTATTTTACTAAAGCAAATAGACACTGTAATGTGAGTAACTTACGCAAGAATGGCAATAGAATCATAAGCAAGAACATTGTAATAAGACCCTACTGGTAACATATATGCAAACAAATGCTGGGGAAAACTCATCCTTCTCAGATACACAAAAAAAAGATGGCCACAGTGACAAAATCAAATGTTCAGTGAGTAACATCCAAAGTGTGTTCATCTTTAATAAAAGCAAACACACACCAAGGTTTCCGTTGTTATGGAGGCCCCCTTAACAATAAAGAGCCACTGCCTAAACTAAAGCCTTTTTGAAAAAAATGTTTTTAAATAAATAAAACTAAAAATGTTCCTGTCTAGCTTATCAGCCAAATCATATAGTTGATGTAGATGCCCATATCCGCTGTTCAGATTAACTTTACAAAAGAGAAGTGTAGGACACTTCTCTTGTTGCCTTATTTGTATGTGACTTTATTAAATATATTTATATTATCATTTGGTGCTAATCTAAAGTCTTAACAAGCTGCTACACTTCGTACTGCCTCTGCCTCTGTCAGGACGTCTCTGCTGTAGCACCCAGCATTGTCCCACACACACAACCATCTTAGTATCTCAGGTAAGTAGGACTGTCTTGTGTTTTGTTTTTACTTTACGTAAAAAATATTGAGATATAAAGAAAACACAACCAAAAATTGTAGGCTTTTTCACGCGACGAAGCCGGCCTACTTCACCACAGTCTGTTCCCCGTGCGTATACCTGGCGGGACACCACCTTAACTGTCATGTGTGTGTGTGTGTGTGTGTGTGTGTGTGTGTGTGTGTGTGTGTGTGTGTGTGTGTGTGTGTGTGTGTGTGTGTGTGTTTGTCTCCCAGAGGTCAGAGGAACGGTATTGCTGACAGGACGCATGCAGTGTGTGGATAGAAGGAGATATGAATGATGAGCAATTTCAAAATGAGCAACATCCCTTAGAGTAAGTGCAAGCATACTAATGCTAATGTTAATCAAAACGGAACTACATGAAGAACATCATGCATGAGAGTGGAGGTCAGGAACTTTTACCAACTTAAGGCAATGGGAAATCATGTATATTCTTTATTATTTGATATCTAGTACACGTAATGTATCTATACACTTGGAAAAAACGTAAAACATTTGAAAACATGCCCAGCAGAGCATGCTAGGTTGAACCAATAACCCTATGTCATGAATATTTGATCATTAAAACTAATCATTCAAACCTTATTATTATAAAGTTATCATTATTATTCTTAAACATGTAATTTTTACATTAATATTAAATTGTTAAATATCACCTGCAATATTTTGTTATACTTAATTACCAATTATGTATATGTTTATTATTTTATCATTATCATATTTATTTTAATCAGATTTTTATATGTACATGTTTTTCAGGCCAATTATTTTTTATTACATCATTATTTTTGTTGATTAGATTGTTACTCTTTTTTCTATTCTAATTTAATCTAAAATTACACGGTGATTACAATGCAGCATGGATTTTTAGTTACCAAAAATGTTTCCTAGCCAGACAAAGGTCAACTAAAGCATCTTTAGTTAGTCTGTAGATAGCGCCTGCACCAAGATGACAGGACTAAACCATTTTAATTCCGTAAGAGAACTATAGTTACATAATAATTTTTTTAGGACGACAATCATTTTAAGCACCACAGTCTTGTAGGTTTGTTGTGTGTTTTTAAAGGCTAGTTTCCAGCAACTAATTGTTAAAAATAACATTAAAGGGGAACATTATCACAATTTCAAAAGGGTTAAAACCAACAAAAATCAGTTCCCAGTGGCGTATTTTATTTTTCAAATTTTTTTCAAAATTTTACCCATCATGGAATATCCCGAAAAAAGGCTTTAAAGTGCCTGATTTTCGCTATCTGTAAATCCACCGTCCATTTTCCCGTGACGTCATTTAGTGATGCCAACATGGGCGATAGGACAGCAAGATATAGCGACATTAGCTCGGATTCAGACTCGGATTTCAGTGGCTTAAGCGATTCAACAGATTACGCATGTATTGAAACGGATGGTTGCAGTGTGGAGGCAGATAGCAAAAACGAAATTGAAGAAGAAACTGAAGCTATTGAGCGAATAGCTATTGAAGCTATTCGGCGATCGCCTTCCAACCAACGATTGAGTGTCGCAGGGTATCCATACATCTCTGTGCCATGTCTGTCGTAGCATCGCCGGTAAGATGTGCAGGAGCAACTTAAATCCGTCGATTTGTAAGTGTTTGTTTGGCATTAAATGTGGGTGGAGTGAAAGGCTGGATGCAAATATAGCTACAAATGTACATACAGCTAGCCTAAATAGCATTTTAGCATCGATTACCTGGCAGTCATGCAGCACCCAAATATGTCTGATTAGCACATAAGTCAATAACATCAACAAAACTCACCTTTGTGATTTTGTTGACTTTATTGTTGGAAATGCATCTGCTTTGAGTGTCGCAGGGTATCCATAGATCTCTGTGCCATGTCTGTCGTTGCATCGCCGGTAAAGTGTGCAGACCAAACGAGGGACTTTCGGATCTTTTGACAACTGGTGCAACTTGAATCCGTCGATTGGTAAGTGTTTGTTTGGCATTAAATGTGGGTGGAGGGAAAGGCTGGATGCAAATATAGCTACAAATGAGGCATAACGATGCAATATGTATATACAGCTAGTCTAAATAGCATGTTAGCATCGATTAGCATGCTGTGCTAACCGATGCACACTCCACGTAAGTCAACTTGAATCCGTCCCTGATCATGTTGTTACACTCTCCGACAACACACCAACGAGGCATGATGTCTCCAAGGTACGGAAAACAGTCGAAAAAACGGAAAATAAAAGAGCTGATTTGACTCTATGTTTGTAATGTGTTTGAGAAAATGGCGGATTGACTACCTAGGTGACGTCACACCGAAAGCGAACAATAGAAAGACGTTTAATTCGCCAAAATTCACCCATTTAGAGTTCGGAAATCGAAAAAAAAAAAAAAAATGGTATTTTTTCTGCAACATAAGGTATATATTGACACTTACATAGGTCTTGTGATAATGTTCCCCTTTAACTCCAATTGTCAATTGCTGACATCTAGATCATCATTGATGTCAAATTAAGTCGCGGCGACGTCCAATTGGTGTTATCACTCGATGTTGTGACGATACGGCGGTGGAATGCAGCTGCCAGGGGTGGAGAAGTAAAAAGAGAGCGTTGCGAGGGGTGTGGGACGGCCAAAGAGAGATCTTAAGTAAGAGACGTGTGGAGGAGGGGTTGTGGTGCAGAAAGGGAAGCCAAGGAGCTGCAGAGAGAACCAAACTTCAAATAAATGAAGGGATAGAGGGAGGGAAGTAGCCAATGCAGGAAGACCAACTGTAGCTTGAGGACTTTCTAATCTATTAACCTGCTGGATTATGATCTGTCAATCATTCGATATACCTAGGTTGTCACAGAAGCTGTTTGTATGTGTTGTGCTACACAACTGGCAGCGTCAGATGACCTTGAGAAAAATAACTGAAAATAACTAACATGCCAGGCCTCTTTGCAGAATTATGTATTGGAAAGCCTTAGCATTAGCTGGACCAGAGCCCATCCTGTCATTAATAGCTGACAGAGGTTCCTAAATCAATATTGCAAGCAGCAAAAAATAAATAAACAAAAAATCAACTTGGTGGGCCAAAAATGCTTTAAACGCTGAGATGGACGCTTGTGACGCGCAGACAAAAAACACGTCATCCCTGCAAATGATCTAAAAATGCATCATCCTATTTCTTTACCTGCAAAACCCCGCTCGCCTTCCTTATAGCCACAACCTAGCACACAGTGTCTCACACACACGCACTTACACACACACACACACACACACACACACACATGCACACACACACAATCCCTTCCTCACTCAGCCCAGTGCAGCAGGATGCTGTGTCATCAGAGACTGAGGACTGAGACAGAGCACTAAAGCCTGGACCATGCTCTAATTTACTACACCCTGAAAAAAAAACAGAACAGAGGAGAAGAGGTGGCGAAATAGAGAATACCCCACAAAGACTTTTTGGTTGTCATGTGTTGTAAGTGTGGTAAAAATAACTGGAAGGCAAGTTGTTTAGAAATCGTATGTGAATGCCGAAGGGCAATAGCTGCAAAATGTGAACTTACGAAAAGAGATGGAGGTTTTGTAATGTTAAAAAAAGGAATGTTTTGAGAATTTTAGTTATGAAAGATATGGCATTTCAGGAAAAGTGAAACAAAAATGGCTAACGGACCGTTCTTTGTCAAAATTTCCTTAATGACGAAAAAGTTTTAATGGTGAACCAGTTGGAAATGGTTGAGATATGTGGGAGTAGTAACAATTCTTAAAGAACAATAGCACTTTTTGGAATGTTGCCCATCATCCACATCAGTCTTTTTTTGTGCGCTCAAGTCTGTGAACAGATAGCACGAAGTGTAAAAATGCAAGTAACGGTGATCTATTCTACCTATAAAGTCCTTTAAAACAGTGGTCCCAAACCTTTTTGTAGCTGGGGACCGGTCAACGCTTGATCATTTGTCCCTTTTTTTTTTCTTTGTCATGAAAAAGGGAGTTTTTTTTGGGGTCTGTGCACTAATTGTAGGGGTGTAACGGTACGTGTATTTGTATTGAACCGATTCGGTACGAGGGTTTCGGTTCGGTTCGGAGGTGTGCCGAACGACATGGACATATTAAGTAGCGCACGTTTTGTAAACAATGCACACCGAGGCACTAATGGTGCAACGGATCAACATTGATCCGTGATCCGTTCGGATCAATATCTTTGGTTCGGCACACATGTGATCCGCGGTCTGATTTATGAAAAAAAAAAAAAAAAGTTGTTCGCACAGCGTGGTAATGGCAAGCGGAGTAACGGAGGAACTTGAACATCCCATGCCATTTAATCGATGTGTTTATAGGTGCAAACTCCGTTGTGCAAAATGAGGGTTTTAAACACATGCTGAAAGTACTTCAGCCACATTACGACATCCCGTCGCGCACCAACTTCAACGATAAGATTGTGCCAGATTTTTATGAGCAAGAGAAGAAAAAAGTTGTGGACAAACTATCCCGAGCGTCATCTGTTGCGCTCACGACAGAAAGGTGGAGGTCCAGGGGAACTATGTGACCATAAGCGCTCATTTCATCACAGCAGAGTGGGAGATGAGAAGACACGCCCCCTCTACGAGAATCACCTTGTGCAGGTACTGACACAAGCAGTGGAGGAAAGGAGAAATCCCTTTTTATGTGGCACTGTTTTTTATTAATTATGTTGAAAATAAGATATTATGCCTTGTGCACTTGAACTAGATTTTATATATTTTAATTTAATAATTTAAGTGTTACAAAACAAAACGGCAAAACTTCTGTTTATTTGTCTTGTCTTTTTTTTTTTTTGCTGATCCGAAAAAAATTATCCAATCCGTGAGTTTTTTGATCCGTTGCACCCCTATGAGGCACCATGAATTGATTTACGTGGACCCCGACTTAAAACAGGTTGAAATACTTATTGGGGTGTTAGCATTCAGTTGTCAATTGTACGGAATATGCACTGTACTGTGCAATCTACTAATAAAAGTTTAAATCGA
The DNA here is from genome assembly GCF_033978795.1 of Nerophis ophidion. Classification (NCBI taxonomy): domain Eukaryota; kingdom Metazoa; phylum Chordata; class Actinopteri; order Syngnathiformes; family Syngnathidae; genus Nerophis; species Nerophis ophidion. The sequence goes on from NC_084626.1 coordinate 38,349,022, forward strand.
TCAAAAAAACAACAACATATGGCATGCTAGCAACGACTGGGCTATGATAGACTGATTATACCTCGTCTTTTCACCGGACATGTCCTCTTTTGCGGGGCTGTCCGGGTGGAGTTTCATAAATGCCTCAAATGTCCGGCATTTTAAGTTAGGGTTGCATGTATTTTCAATGTACGTTCAAGGTTAAGAAGGGGTTCAAAACAAGACAATTTTTGCACACAGCAGCATTCGTGAGGGAGGGACAGAGACAGACAGAGCGAGAGAGTTATGATAAACATGCATGTGTCGCCAGGCTCTGATTTAATTTTTTAATATCTATAGCAGTAAAGGAAAAAAGACACTTTTTATTTCAACCGTACTTCCCGTCAAAAGCCTAAAGACTGATCGCACAGTTCCTGTCTTCACAATAAAAGTGCCGCTCCATCGCGCCTGCGCTAACAAAATAAGAGTCTCCGAAAGCCAGAGCATACAAACTAGCAAACTACGGAGTTTGCCGCCAATTTATTTATTGTAAAGTGTATAAAAACGAATATGGAAGCTGGACAAATAAGATGCCAAAAACCAACGACTTTCATGAGGTATTAGACAGAAAAGAGGAACTTTTTTTCGCCTCCATTTGAAAACGTGGACGTCTGATTCCAATCATTGCAAGTCATCAGAATCAGGTAATACACCAACTTATATTCTTGTCTTCATGAAAGATAGGAATCTATATGTTAAACATGCATGTATATTCATTAAAACACCTTCAACATGTCAACAAAAACGGCAAAATAAATAAATATAAATGATATACTGTATATATAAATGTATGTATGTATATATATATATATATATATATATATATATATGATATGTGTGTGTATAAATGATTTGTGTGTGTAGGTATGATATGTGTGTATATAAATGATATGTGTGTGTATGTATATGTATATATGAGGTGGATCACCTCGACTTGGTCATTTACTAAGTAATTGATAAACGTTGAAAAACTTATTGGGGTGTTACCATTTAGTGGTCAATTGTACGGAATATGTACTGTACTGTACAATCTACTAATACAAGTTTTAATCACTCAATCAATCAAATCAATGAATGCCTACTGAGGCTATGGTGCTGTTAAGTTATTGTGGCTCAATGTGCCATTTTTTATTTTATTTTAATGTACTATAATTTAATATATATTATTGTTTTAGTTGCTTAAGAGATATTCCTGGCTCTGAATTTGCTCATTGCTATTTTTATGTTTTTGTGCATTATTTGTTGCCGTAATGAGGTTACTCATCAGTTACTCAGTACTTGAGTAGTTTTTTCACAACATACTTTTTACTTTTACTCAAGTAAATATTTTGGTGACTACTCCTTACTTTTACTTGAGTAATAAATCTCTAAAGTAACAGTACTCTTACTTGAGCACAATTTCAAGCTACTCTATCCACCTCTGCCTACAATACACAGAAAAGGAGAAGTGTGTTTATGTCTTACATGGGGATGATGGTCAGAATTCCAGAAAAAGTACAGTTTTTTCTTTAAAGGTCCCCTTTAATACTAACAACAATGGCATTATTTCAAGGTTCTGGAACTAAAATCATGTCTACAGGTAAACTTCCCCCAAAAAGACACAGCAGTGATTTTATGCATGCTTTTTTAACAAGTTTGAGCACATTTTGGAAGCCAAATTTTAAGTCAGCTTGCTGACATCATCTGCAGAAAACTGGAGGAAACTTCTTATTGTGTAGTATGTGTTTTGGTGGCATCTTCATCCCGAATCACGTTATTTTCGTGCAGAATTTGAAAGAATGACCAAATACAGCTGCCATTTCTGCAGACTGTAGCAATACAACTGAAGAAGGCGTCAGCCCGGACCTCTGCAGTCAAACTGACTTGTGCAAAATGGGACGGACCAAGTGAGAGGAGTGTAATTTGCAGCAATCCTTTTAATGAGTCTGACTTCAAAGAAGAAAGGTTTTAATCAGAGTTTGAACGGGAAGAAAATTGAAAGAATCAAGCCAAATGCGTTCCCACAAATAAGGAGCACTCTCGAGGGGAGAAAGACTAAGTCAGAACCAGTGGAAAAATGGAGAAGAATAAACCAAGCGCTCAAACATGAGATAAAAAGAAGGTAAAACCGCCAGTATTCTATTTTGCGTCCTCTTCTACTGACGTTTGTTCTCAGAATGCTTGAGGAAACACTGAAAAAGCATGAGGAAACACAGGTTATAGTGTCTCTGAAAGAGGAGATAAAGAGCAAGGAAGTTCGGAAATGGAGATTTGTTAATTTTTCTTTTTTGTTCACGTTAACCATACCAGTTTTTAAGTAATGATGGACCGGGGAGACAAAAACATAAATTGAGAAATCAAAATAATAATTTTATATGATTTTATTCACACTGTTTATGGGGGAAATGGGCTCCAGTTCTGTGGATAATGTCACACCAAGAGGGAGTGGCATGTAGAGTCTAGCAATGGAAAGGGGGCGTTCCAAGTTAGTTAGTTATCCAGTGATTACTCAAAATATAATTGCTATTATGGAAATTGACCGCCTGTCTGAAATTGAATCCCTTACATAAAACAAGGCCACACTGTTTTTTTTTTTTAAAGCATTCTAACTAAATGTTTGCAAAATTCAGCCAACCACGGAGCCACTGGAAGTCGCTCTATTCCGTCTTAATAGCGCTTTAAAAAATCCAAACACCTCCGTCAAGGTTTAATAAAGATGCTGTAAGTATACATACAATGTAATACCATGTAATATTTACAACCTTCTACTATACAGGTGAGAAGCATGATTTATAATCTACAATTAAGTTTCCCCACCTTACAGGCAATGCATCAGTTCACCGGTTCACCGTCAATATAGCAGCATGAGCTAGTTATCTCTCGGTAATGTGCCGCTAAAAATAGGTCTTTAACGTTAGCGCTTATAATAATAGTACCGGTAACACTTGATTAATATTCTGGCCACAAAATGTAAACAAAGTATTGTTGACGCTTTTTGGATGCTTTGGGTGGGGGGGCGGTTTATGGGTACAATAGATGCAATGATGCCATGGCTCACAATAGCTCCACTGTTAGCTGACTTATATTTACATTTAATTATACAACTAAAGAAGGAGTCAGCCCAGACCTCTGCATTGTCTCTCAAGGATTGTAAATAATGGGCAAAATCCCCAAAAAGTGCAGTTCCTCTTTAAGCTATATAGTAATTGGAGTAATGGAAATAGGGGATATTTGTAAAAGGGGGGAATTTTGAGGGTGTACATAAATGTTAGTTTTTGATGGTGGAATAGCTTGAATCAGTTAGAAATCTGTAAAACTTATTTTATTTTGAAACCAAATTTTGGGATTTAAAGTTTGATGTAGGAAATGTTTGACTCAGTTAAAAAATGTGGAAATATGAAGAATTATTCCGATCAAGGAGCATTTAAGGCTGGAGAATATGGAATTTAGGGAAATGTGGTAACTTGGGGATGTAAAAAAAAATAGATAACCTACATTTTTGGAATGAGCTGTGTGTGTCAGGATTATATTTTGTTGAACCCCAAGATGCAGAGACGGAGGCAGGCATGGTATATGAAACATCTAATTAAAACTACACAAGAACAAACAAAAATCACGCACGTGGGCGGAATAACAAACTAAGAGAGCTAGCACTGGGAGCTAGAAAAACAAAAAGGAACTTTAGCATGGAACAAACAGAAAAACTGGAAATAGCTAATGGCTAACAAAAACAGCTTACCGCTACGACGACCAGGACAAGATGTAGCACGACAGGTAATAGCTGAAATTATGCCAAACACGACAGGTAGCAAAGACACAAGAGTGACATGAGGCAACGACAATACAAATGAAAATACAAGTCCGAATGACAATACAATGATCCAGCACTGACTGGAAGACAAAGTGGGTACAAATAGGAGCGGGCTGATTGAGAAGAGGTGTGGCCAGGTGCCAATCAGCCGCAGATGAGGTGACAACAGCACACAGGGAGACAAACAGGAAGCTGAACCAAAATAAGAGCACTTGACAGGAACTAAAGACAGGAGATACTAAACACAGAGGAAACAAAGACAAATGCAGAGGAAAAAACTAAAACATAGACAAACTGTCAGGTGAAAGCCTGACAGTGTGCTTTTGTGTTGAATAGGTTTAAAATGTTTTTTGTTTTTTTAAGTATCCATCCATCCATTTTCTACCGCTTATTCCCTTTCGGGGTCGCGGGGGGCGCTGGCGCCTATCTCAGCTACAATCGGGCGGAATAGGAAAATGTATTAAGATCAAAAAGCATTTTAATTATCACAAATTTTGAGGAAAGTGGAAATTCTTGGGATGTGGAAAATTGTTCATCCGTTTGTCCAGAATCAGCCGTATTGACTCGGTTGAGAAATGCAGAACTTGTATAAAAATAAATAAATACATGTATTTTTAACTGGAATTTTTTCGCAAACCAGTTAAGTGTCAAAAATGGCAGAATAGAAGAATAAATGGAGGAGTGGTGCTGCTTATTAACACAGAACAGCAAATTGTCGTTTCTAGGAATTGAATTCAAGTAAAACCATTTTAACTGCAACCATATCTTTGTCCTGTAAAATCTTATGCAACACAAAAGCACGCCGCCGCATCCATCAGTTGCTGCAGCCTGGCCTAATCACACACAGCATTTGAAAAACCCAGGCAGTCTACGAGGCATCACAGGGGAAAACAAAGAACTGCAACGCTGCATTTCTCCTCCTCACCAATGCCCCCTCCTTCTCCTTTTCTGATGCACGAGTGCTGTGATCAGGTTCCCTGCAGCTGACCGTGACATACACACAAACACACACACACTGTACAGTGAGAGTCACTCATTGGCATCTAGGGCAGACATAGGACGACTGTCGGTCAAGTGGGGATGAGCGGCACGGGAGAGGTGAGAAGACTGAGGAGGCTGAGCTGGTGCAAACATGCACGGAGAAGAGGCACTTCCTCACTTGTCACATATAGGAGGAAAATGATTAACGATACATACATTACAACTATTGGAACTGAATTAGCTATATTACCATGTATTCATTACCACTTATTCAGGGTGAGCTGGAGCCTATCCCACTTTGGTACACGCTGGTTTGGTCACCAAATCAATCACAGTTGAATCGCTTAAGCCGCTGAAATCCGAGTCTGAATCCGAGCTAATGTCGCTATATCTTTCTGTTCTATCCGCCATGATTGTTTGTATTGGCGTCACGCAGTGACGTCACAGGAAAATGGACTGGTGGATATAGCGATGGTGAAAATTATGCACTTAGATGCAGTTTTTCGGGATATTGCATGATGGGTAAAATTTTTTACAAAACTTCGAAAAATAAAATAACCCACTGGAAACGTATTTTATTGGCTTTAACCCTTCTGAAATTGTGATAATGTTCCCCCTTAACATTGCAACACATACCAATATGGCCGGCTTAGTTTACTAAATTACAATTTTAAATTTCCAGCGGAGTTTCCTGTTGAAAACGTCGCGGAATGATGACGCCGTGTTTGTGACGTTATTGGTTGGAGGGGACATATTAGCCCAGCACCACTTACGGTTAAAAGTAGTCTCTTTTCATCGCATAATTACACAGTATTTTGGACATCTGTGTTGCTGAATCTTTTGCAATTTGTTCAATTAATAACGGAGACGTCAAATAAGAATGCTGGTGGAGGGAAAGTGGTGGATTGCAGCTGCCTTTAGCACCGAAACCCAGGCGGTGTTTCTTTCTTTGTTGTGAAGCTTTAACACAGAGCGGTCAAGTGAACATGTTTCTCTACATCAACCAGCAAGTTTTTGGATGGGAAAATTGGCATATTAAGTCAGCTCTTACCGGAGACTTGAGTGGATTACGTGACCTCATCTTGCAGCTCAAAAAGGCAGCTGTGATCTTGGCTCCTCGGCTTTTCTCAAAGGCACTGGCGTTCACCGCAGCCATCCGACTTTCAGGTATGACTTTATAACCTCACTAAAATACTATTAACACAATAAGCAGATAAGGGATTTTCCAGAATTATTCTAGTAAATGTGTCTAATTACATCTGAAACTCTCCCATTCCTGCCGCCTGGAGCAGTCGCCTTTTCTTTTTTTTTTTTTTTTTTGAGCTTCACTCTAACTTTCCTTATCCACGAATCGTTCATCCTCGCTCAAATTAATGGGGAAATTGTCGCTTTTTGGACCGAGAAACAATGTGAGCATGTGAGGAGCCCTCACACCAGTGACTTCACGCTCACATCGTCTGCTACTTCCGGTACAGGCAAGGCTTTTTTATTTGCGACCAAAAGTTGCCAACTTTATCGTCAATGTTCTCTACTAAATCCGTTCAGCAAAAATATGGTAATATCACGAAATTATCAAGTTTGATACATAGAATGTACCTGCTATCCCCGTTTGAATAAGAAAATGTAATTTCAGTAGGCCTTTAAACAATGTAACAAGGTTTTCCAAAATAAATCAACTCAAGTTATGGAAAAAATGCCAACATGGCACAGCAATATTTATTGTTGAAGTAACAAAGTACATTATTTTTTTAACATGCCTCAAAACAGCAGCTTGGGATTTGGGACATTCCCTGAGAAAGACTATGAGGTGGGCGGGGTTGGAGGTGGGGGGGGGGGATAGAGGTGGGGTGGTAGCGGGGGGTGTATATTGTAGTGTCCCGGAAGAGTTAGTGCTGCAATGGATTCTGGGTATTTGTTCTGTTGTGTTCATGTTGTGTTACGGTGCGGATATTCTCCCGAAATGTGTCTGTCATTCTTGTTTGGTGTGGGTTCACAGTGTGGTGCATATGTGTAACAGTGTTAAAGTAGTTTATACGGCCACCCTCAGTGTGACCTGTATGGCTGTTGACCAAATATGCTTTGCATTATCTTGTGTGTGTGTGAAGATGGCGGCGCCCGGACGGGCTGCGCTCTCGAGGAGCTCCTGCTAAAGATGGAACATTTGGCAGAAATACCGGACAATTCCACAAACTTTATGGCTGGCTCACATCGTGGTCACTCCGTGATCACGTACGACCGCCAGACACTTCTGGATGTGGACATATCGGGCCGTTTTGGACTGATAGACACTTGCGTGCTAGACTTGCTAACTAGCATGGGAATACATCGGCGGCTACATCCAGCGGCCTGTGAAGCAGGGGAGTCTAGTAGCAGCGGGGGCCGTCTACGGAGCAGACGCCAGCGGTGTGATCGGAAACGCGGATGCCGAGCGGGGCTAAAAACAAAGCAGAAGGCTAATCCTCACAGAACACCACTTTCCTCCATCCCGAAGACGGATTTAGATGGAAAATGCGAGACTACTGGTCTGGGTAAGGAGTCAGTTAAATTAGAACAAGTTTTTTCTGCTTTGAGTGTTTCAGAGTTGGACATGTGTGTTACTGAGGTGGCTAACTATGATGCGTGCAGTTTATCAAAGCAACAAACAAACAATCGGAAAATCCCCGTTACTGAGGTGGCTAACCATGATGTGTGCAGTTTATCAAAGCAACAAACAAACAATCGGAAAATCCCCCTTACTGAGGTGGCTAACCATGATGCGTGCAGTTTATCAAAGCAACAATCAAACAATCGGAAAATTCCTGTCGTATCAATTCCTAGATATCGTCGTAACTATACTAAATGCACTGGGCATAATAAACACAACATTATTAATATTGCTACTACGGATAATTTGATCAAAAACTCCCTAAAACAGCCCACTACCTATAATATAGGTTTTTTAAACATAAGATCATTGTCTCCTAAAACGTTGTTAGTTAATGATATTATCAGAGACAACAATCTTAACGTCATCGGTCTCAGCGAAACCTGGCTTAAACCAAACGACTTTTTTGCGCTAAATGAGGCATGTCCTCCTAACTTTACACATGCGCATATTGCCCGTCCGCTCAAAAGGGGTGGGGGGTCGCACTAATATACAACGAAAACTTTAACCTTAGTCCTAACATAAATAATAAATATAAATCGTTTGAGGTGCTTACTATGAGGTCTGTCACACCGCTGCCTCTACACCTGGCTGTTATCTACCGCCCCCCAGGGCCCTATTCGGACTTTGTTAATGAATTCTCAGAGTTCGTTGCTGATCTAGTGACACACGCCGATAATATAATCATAATGGGGGACTTTAAAATCCATATGAATACCCCATCGGACCCACCGTGCGTAGCGCTCCAGACTGTAATTGATAGCTGTGGTCTCACACAAATAATAAATGAACCCACGCATCGCAACGGTAATACGATAGACCTAGTGCTTGTCAGGGGCATCACCGTTTCCAAAGTTACGATACTCCCGTATACTAAAGTATTGTCCGATCATTACCTTATAAAATTCGAGGTTCAGACGCATGTTCGTCAAACTAATAATAATAATAACTGCTATAGCAGCCGCAACATTAATACAGCCACAACGACAACTCTTGCTGACCTACTGCCCTCGGTAATGGCACCATTCCCAAAGTATGTGGGCTCTATTGATAACCTCACTAACAACTTTAACGACGCCCTGCGCGAAACCATTGATAACATAGCACCGCTAAAGTTAAAAAAGGCTCCAAAAAAGCGCACCCCGTGGTTTACAGAAGAAACTAGAGCTCAGAAATTATTATGTAGAAAGCTGGAACGCAAATGGCGCACGACTAAACTTGAGGTGCACCATCAAGCATGGAGTGATGGTTTAATAACTTATAAACGCATGCTTACCTTAGCTAAAGCTAAATATTACTCAAATCTCATCCACCGTAATAAAAACGATCCTAAATTTTTGTTTAGTACGGTAGCATCGCTAACCCAACAAGGGACTCCTTCCAGTAGCTCAACCCACTCAGCTGATGACTTTATGCAATTCTTTAGTAAGAAAATTGAAGTCATTAGAAAGGAGATTAAAGACAATGCGTCCCAACTACAACGGGGTTCTATTAACACTGACACGATTGTATATACGGCGGATACTGCCCTCCAAAATAGTTTCTCTCGTTTTGAGGAAATAACATTAGAGGAATTGTTACAACGTGTAAATGGAATAAAACAGACAACATGTTTACTTGACCCTCTTCCTGGGAAACTGATCAAGGAGTTCTTTGTATTATTAGGTCCATCAGTGCTAAATATTATAAACTTATCACTCTCCTCAGGCACTGTTCCCCTAGCATTCAAAAAAGCGGTTATTCATCCTCTTCTTAAAAGACCTAACCTCGATCCTGACCTCATGGTAAATTACCGACCGGTGTCTCACCTTCCCTTTATTTCAAAAATCCTTGAAAAAATTGTTGCGGAGCAGTTAAATGAACACTTAGCATCTAACAATCTATGTGAAACCTTTCAATCCGGTTTCAGGGCAAATCACTCCACGGAGACAGCCCTCGCAAAAATTACTAATGATCTATTGCTAACGATGGATTCTGATGCGTCATCTATGTTGCTGCTCCTCGATCTTAGCGCTGCTTTCGATACCGTCGATCATAATATTTTATTAGAACGTATCAAAACACGAATTGGTATGTCAGACTTAGCCCTGTCTTGGTTTAACTCTTATCTTACTGATAGGATGCAGTGTGTCTCCCATAACAATGTGACCTCGGACTACGTTAAGGTAACGTGTGGAGTTCCCCAGGGTTCGGTCCTTGGCCCTGCACTCTTCAGCATCTACATGCTGCCGCTAGGTGACATCATACGCAAATACGGTATTAGCTTTCACTGTTATGCTGATGACACCCAACTCTACATGCCCCTAAAGCTGACCAACACGCCGGATTGTAGTCAGCTGGAGGCGTGTCTTAATGAAATTAAACAATGGATGTCCGCTAACTTTTTGCAACTCAACGCCAAAAAAACGGAAATGCTGATTATCGGTCCTGCTAGACACCGAACTCTATTTAATAATACAACTCTAACATTTGACAACCAAACAATTAAACAAGGCGACATGGTAAAGAATCTGGGTATTATCTTCGACCCAACTCTCTCCTTTGAGGCACACATTAAAAGCGTTACTAAAACGGCCTTCTTTCATCTCCGTAACATCGCTAAAATTCGCTCCATTCTGTCCACTAAAGACGCTGAGATCATTATCCATGCGTTTGTTACGTCTCGCCTCGACTACTGTAACGTATTATTTTCGGGTCTCCCCATGTCTAGCATTAAAAGATTACAGTTGGTACAAAATGCGGCTGCTAGACTTTTGACAAGAACAAGAAAGTTTGATCACATTACGCCTGTACTGGCTCACCTGCACTGGCTTCCTGTGCACTTAAGATGTGACTTTAAGGTTTTACTACTTACGTATAAAATACTACACGGTCTAGCTCCATCTTATCTTGCCGATTGTATTGTACCATATGTCCCGGCAAGAAATCTGCGTTCAAAGGACTCCGGCTTATTAGTGATTCCCAAAGCCCAAAAAAAGTCTGCGGGCTATAGAGCATTTTCCGTTCGGGCTCCAGTACTCTGGAATACCCTCCCGGTAACAGTTTGCGATGCCACCTCAGTAGAAGCATTTAAGTCTCACCTTAAAACTCATTTGTATACTCTAGCCTTTAAATAGACTCCCTTTTTAGACCAGTTGATCTGCCGTTTCTTTTCTTTTTCTTCTATGTCCCACTCTCCCGTGTGGAGGGGGTCCGGTCCGATCCGGTGGCCATGTACTGCTCGCCTGTGTATCGGCTGGGGACATCTCTGCGCTGCTGGTCCGCCTACGCTTGGGATGGTTTCCTGCTGGCTCCGCTGTGAACGGGACTCTCGCTGCTGTGTCTTGGATCCTCTTTGGACTGGACTCTCACGACTGTGTTGTATCCATTGTGGATTGAACTTTCACAGTATCCTGTTAGATCCGCTCGACATCCATTGCTTTCCTCCTCTCTAAGGTTCTCATAGTCATCATTGTCACCGACGTCCCACTGGGTCATTATTGTCACCAATGTCCCACTGGGTGTGAGTTTTCCTTGCCCTTATGTGGGCCTACCGAGGATGTCGTGGTGGTTTGTGCAGCTCTTTGAGACACTAGTGATTTAGGGCTATATAAGTAAACATTGATTGATTGATTGATTGAAAAGCCATAAATATTATGTGGTTGGGCCGGCACACAAAGGAAGTGCCTTTAAGGTTTCTTGGCGCTCTGTACCTCTCCCCATGTCCGTGTACACAGCGGTGTTTAAAAAAAGTCATAAATTGTACTTTTTGAAAAAGATACCGATAATTATGATTTTAAAGCATTTATCGGCCGATATTATCGGACATCCCTAAACAAAGATTGTAAGGAAAAGATGAACATTACAAGATCATAATAATATTATCCATCCATCCATTTTATGCCGTTTGTCCTTTTTTGGGGTCGCAGGAGCCTGTCCCAGCTGCATTCGCCACCTCAGTGCAGCGCCAACACAGATAGACAGACAACATTCACACTCACATTCACACATTAGGGCCAATTTAGTGTTGCCAATCAACCTATCCCCAGGTGCATGTCTTTGGAAGTGGGAGGAAGCCGGAGTACCCGGAGGGAACCCACACAGTCACGGGGCGAACATGCAAACTCCACACAGAAAGACTCCGAGCCCAGGGATCGAACCCAGCTCTTTCGTATTATGAGGCACATGCACTAACCCCTGTTTCACCGTGCTGCACCATAATAATATAAGTAGGTTGTATTCAGTCATGTGAATTTTGAACCGAAGTAAATTAAGTGGTGGTCAACCAAACCAAGATGGCTACTCTGCAGCAAAATACCTGAGTACATAAGGGGCCGAGATCTTACCACTAAAAGCAGATATGAGCAAAAAAACTAACTATAAAATAAAATCAATATTTATCCATCCATCCATCCATCTTCTTCCACTGCGCCTAGAAATTCTGTCCATAAAAGTTATGAACAGAATCGGTGACAAAGGACAGCCTTGGCGAAGTCCAACCCTCACTGGAAATGTGTTTGACTTTCAATATAAAATCAATATTTATACTTCATCAAAAAAAGACCTGTTGAGTGATATCAAGGATTCTCAGTCGGTGGAGTTCCCAGACATGTTGCTGGTGCTTCAGGCGCCATTCTAGCAACAAAACCAATGAAACCTCAGAAAACCACGAAGGTCAACACATTCTTTGTCTGAGGCAGGGTTAAGGACTTTGTTATCAAGACTCTCCCGAGTGAGGTTGTATTTCAAGATTTAACTTAATTCCAAACTATCGTGAGACTTCATCCTGGTCTATATTGGATAGCAAGCTGTTGCAAGACTTCAAGATGGCATCTCGACCATTACTTCCGGGATTGTGTTGCACATCGCCAGCTTTTATGCCCGTCAAATAAAGCAAATACTGCACCTTTGTGAACAAGAGGTGCGCACACGTGGGATTTATGGAACAAAGGAACTGGGTAGTGCTTTATTAGGAATTTTGAGTAATCTGTGTAATATGAGCAGTCGGCTGGCGCCAGCTTTACATGTTCATTCATTCATTTATTTAACAGAGTTATCACTGCAAACTTATGGGTTCTTCGACTTTGTTCCCTAAAGCCTAAAAGTCTAAAACAATGCAGGAATAGGGGATTTTTCTTTAGTAATAAAAGCAAAATTGTGTCCAGAACACTTGCTTGACCACCACTTTAAGCCGCGCATAGTTAATAAGTGACGTTAGGTGAATACAACCCATTCATGTGAATAGTATATAGAACGTTTACAACAACTTTTAAATTGAACCAAAGTGCTTTACAGGTAAAAAAAAAAAAAGCATAGAGCAACAGAAACAGAAAACAAACAAAGTACATAAACAAAGAATGAGCTGAACAAAATAGTGCAAAAAGCAATACGGTAAAAGGAGTCGCATAAAAAGTTAAACATTTGCGAAATAAAAATCATAGTAATAAAAAGTCCGACAAATAGAAAAAAGAAAACAACCTATAGGTACAAAAATGTTCCCTCGTTTTTAATGTATAGTAGTTTTTATTGTCAACCAAAAATTGTCAATTTTTATTGGGTATGACTGCAAAGCCACCACTGGGTCAAAGAATGTTGCAAGTTCCAGCACTTGATTAAAAAAAAAAGTGATAAGTACTAAAGAACTCACAGCAAAGAGGTTGTCCCTGTGCCTCTACCGTCCCATCCTTCCACCCTTTTTTTTTATTCAACAATTGTATTTATTAAACCTCATGGAATGAAGGCAGACTTTTTTAGTCCTTTCAGTAAGTTTTTGCTATATTTTTAGCTATATATTTGCTGCATTACTCAATTATCCATGATTGTTTCATGTTGAAATTTTAATTTCATTGTGCAATACTTTGACAGGTTTTATTTGACAACACTCCAAAGCCAAACAGGACATAAAAGTCCTTCTCTGAATCACTTTCATCCATAAAACATTTTTTTTAATTATTTTAACCCTTTAAAGGCCTTTTGATCAATTATTTCACAGTTGTCAAAGTGTATGAATGTGCATGATAGCATTATTTATTTTACTAATTTAAACATTTGACATTACCTGATCAAAAGGCCTTCCAAAGTGTCAACGTTTAAAAAATTATTTTTTTTTGTTTTGAACGGAATTTGGGGGAGAAATTTGAGTAGGAAAGGGGGAAAAAAGTATGAATCTAAAATGTTGTTACGCCCTTCAAAAATGTAATGACTTTCATGTCCATTTGGATTTGTAAATAATTAAAATTGGATGATAAAATATCACCTGCCAGTTTTCCCTTGAAGTGACTGCAAATTGCTCAAACTTAAATTTTCTAAGCCAGAAATATATATGACTAAAACACCACCGGCTAGCTTATGTTACCAAAAGGGGTTGTGAAATAACTTTTTTTAATAGTATCAAAATGTTTCACAATTAATAATTACAATACTAAATATTAATTGCTTGTTGGCCAGTGTCTCATGTCAGGTTGTCACTCACATTGTCTCATACACATGTCAAAAGCAGTCCCAGAGAAGCAACTACTAATTTGCAGTCAAGTTGTTGTTTCAATGACAGATACATTCAGTGATATTTAACTTTCGTAAGTAAACTTGGCCAAGTCGTCTTATTCCAGCTTACAACCCTTTGGAAAGTTAGCGCCCTCTGGGCAACCGCTTAATGATGTAAACAGCCCCTTTGCCTTTTTACGTTACGGTTACCAAAATAACTAAACCTTGGCCTTAAAACTAAGAAACTCAAATATATTACCCCACATTCTTATCTATATTTAGGTCGTAAAAAACATAATGCTTTAGCTAAGTGTTTATGTTGTGTTTGTAGCATTAGCAATAGTCGAGGTAAAAAGAGAGTGTGAGAGAGTAATGCATGTACTATGCTAATTAAGTTTACCAATGAAATGATAATAATAGAGTTTGTTAAAGGGGAGCTGCACTTTTTTGGGAATTTTGCCATTCACAATCATTATTAAAGACATGATGGCGGATGTTTTTTTTTGTAATGCAGTTCAAATAGTAAATAAATGCGATAAAAAGTTCACTCCCAATGGAGTCTATGGGAGCCGCTTGATTCTGCCTATAAAGCCCTTAAAAAACATCCAAACACCTCCATTAAAGTTTTATATACATGATGTTGTGACGATCTGTCAGTTTCACGTTTGGTTGTGTTTTCTTAGTTTGTGTTTATTTCCTGTCATGAAATAAACACTTACATGTCCCTTGGCTACGCCTGCCATCTCTGCATCTTAGGTTCTAGACCAACAGCAATTCCTGACAGAATCATCGAGCCAAATACGAACCCCGCGGGGATTTCAATGGCACTAATGGCCAAATCACATAAATGTTTTTCCCTCTTCGGGGACGTCTGGGATCCGTCCCTTGAGGGGGGGGCTAAGGTCAGCTGCGCCACAGGGGAAGCACAGCTCTCAGTGAGGCCACCTCAGACGCCGAGAGCCCAGCCGCCTCCTGCTTCCGCTCTGGACAAGCCGACAGCCCAGGCGCTTGCTGCTCCAGCTCTAAAAATACCATCGTGGTCTCAATCATCGTCTTTGGCAGGCCATCCGACAGCGCCATCATCCTTGTCTCCGGCGGGCCGTTACATGACACCGTCATCCTCATCTCCCGCGGGCCGTCCCACGGCGCCGTCATCTTTGTCTCCAGCGGGCCGTTCTACGTCACTTCCGCCGTCCTCATCCCCTTTGCGACCTCCTGCTTTCCTGCCGCTCAAGTGGCCATCAGACGCCCAGACGCCTCCTCCTCATCGGCCAAGAGAGTGGACATTTCGTGGTCGCCCGCATCACCAGATGCAGCAGCATTCAACGTGTCGCCGCCACCAGGGTCTTCCCCGCTGGCTGCGGGGGCACATGGCCTAGACTGTTGGTCGGCCTTTTGAGGCAGGGGCGCAGTTTGGTGACCATCCGCCATTCCTACCTCCAGCCTTCCGTGACTTTTGAACCTTGTTTTTTGGGGGTTACTGTGACGATCTGTCACATTCACGTTTGGTTGTGCTGCCTTTGTTAGTGTTTATTTCATGTCAGCTCTCTTATTGTAATGCCATTTCCTGCATGTCTCCCGAGTGCTCGTTTAGCTCAACTGACTCTTTTTATTCGGCAGCGCCAGTGACGGGGGATCGGCTGCCTCCATGGTCCTCTCCTCCCTTCGTTCCAGCGTCACTGGTGCTGCCAGGTCTTGGGCTGGTGGTAGCGGACCCAGGCCGCTGTACGCGTTGGGATCGTCTCCAGGAACTGCTCCTGGACAAGTCGCTCCACCACCTGGACGTCGCCTTAGCCCAGCTGCAGCCAGCGCGTTGCCACATCCCAGAGCTGCTGCCCTAACACAAACGGACAATCGTCCACCCCCATGCGCAGCGCTCGGAACCGCCGTTGGTGGTCCTCTCTGTTGCTGCCGGTTCGGTTGAGCATCGCCCGTCTCAAGTCCGGGAAGCGCATGTGGGATTCTGCCAGTAGGCTGAACGCCGCCCACTGCACTTCTCCCACGAGCAGTGGCAGCAGGCGTACTCTCCACTCCTCCTCCAGCCACGCGCATGCCTCCGCCATGGCCACAAAAATGTCAATGAAGGCCTGGGGGTCCCCTTTTTTCCCCCATGCGCTGCATGGAGACGGCCGCTGATGTTGGCGATGCCGCTCCGTCCTGGTCCACCATTGCCTGCAGAATTAGGCTTTGCTGGGCCACCTGCCGTTGGACCGCTTCCAGCTGTCGATGACTTTGCGAGAACCCGCGCTAATGCTGCCAGAGGGTTGGATTCCGTCATCTTCTGTCAGGTATGTTTGGGAGCCATTATGTGAGGTTTCCCTCTTGCGGTGGGTTCTCTTGTGGCCGACAGATCTTCGGGAACCCGGTAGACAGTTTGAATGAGATGTTTTATTTGTCTGGCACGCCAGTATCGTATGTTTTCCAGCAAAATTCCAACTCCAAATCCCACCCTCGTGTCTCTCTCCGGCTGCTGCTAATAAAGGCGACAGGTGATTAGATAACAAGGCCCAGCTGGGCAATCTACTCACCTGCCGCTGTCTTCGAGGCCGGTCCTTGCACACCCAGCTCTGCGGCAGGCCCGCATCCCACGCCCCCCTCCACAGTCACATAATGTCGTGGGTGCAACGTCATACGCTCTTGCGAGGCCGAGAGGTAGCGGAATGGCTAAAGTTATCTGTGATGCTAGCGGAGCGGTGCGAGTGGTAATACAAGAGAAATAAGGTGCGAATCTGGTAACAAATGAAGGAAGAATAATTAATTCCCAAGAAAAACAGCACGGGGTCCATCGTCTGGCGGTGGTTTGGCTTCAAGCAGGAAGATGTTGAACAGACAACCGTAATATGTCAAGTATGCAGCAAAAGTGTTGCTACAAAAAGTAGCATTACTGCTAATGTATAACACCATTTGAAAAGTAGCCTGCTAGAGAATGAGGAGTGCTTGAAACTGCATGTCAACATCTCGGCTGGTGCCACACCAACAAAACGCCGAAGCAATCATTTCCATATCAACACCGTATGAAAAAAAAAAGCTAACGTCCGCAGTAAACTACCACATAGCGAAGGACATACACTATTTGATTTCCTATGATGCAGCAATTTTTATTTGACAGTTACTGAAATATCTTGTGTGACATCATGCACAAAAGTGCACTTTATTTGTTTTAAGCTATTGTAGTGGCCTTTTTGTACAAAAAGTGCACTTTAATTTAGTGCTGTTTTGACATGTCATCTTAGTGACATCATGCACAAAAGTGCACTAATAGGTTGTTTTAAAATGTCTTTAACAATCTTGCACATTCTGTTTTGGAAACTACATGAATGTTTGTGTCACTGCTTACTAACTGTTTAATAAATACAGTTTTGGTAAATTGACTTAGTTGTGATTTCCCTCTCAGCATGGAAGTTTAAAATGAGCATATATTAATGCGGTATGAACAAGAATGTTTTAATGTAGACACATAGAATCATCATACTGGTGTGATTATACGCATCAAGTGTTAATTGTAGGGTTAGGCAAAATATCGAGATAAAAATTGTGTATCGTGACATGGCCTTAAAATATTGAGATATTAATAAAAGCCCATTGTCGCCTAGCTCTACTTGGGTTCGAGACCAACAACAGTGCCTGAAAGATGTGAGTAATGTAGAAACAGGCACATTTACAATAACATTTAACAAGTATTTTGCCCATTTTCAGAAACGCATCAGTATGTTCGCTTTTTTATGAACTACATTACTGATTACTGCTCACTGCAGACTTCATGAGACCCAACAAACATAATAAAACATCACTTACTGTACAATATCTGCTGTCATTAGGATGCCGACTGCTAGGTTGTTCGTATATTCCCATTTAGATAAAAAATTACTCTTAATCCTCGCAAAGAAAAAAGGTGGGGTGGAATCATGAATCTTTTTGTGTCGTCCTCGCTATTTCCACGTCTTAATTGGCCGTCAAAGTGTACCAACTTGTGGAAGTACGTCCTCATCCTTCTACTATCTATGTGATAAAACATGATTTATGATCCACAATTAACTTTGACGTGCAAAGAATGGAAGAAGCAGCTGATCAGTCGACCATGTCAAAATTTGGCACAAAAGCTCATAATCATGGTGCCGCTATAAATAGTTTGTCTGTGTTAGAGCTTATAATAACAATATAGTAAATGGTAAATGGGTTGTACTTGTATAGTGCTTTTCTACCTTTTTAGGGAAATCAAACGCGCTTTGACACTATTTCCACATTCTCCCATTCACACACACTGATGGCGGGAGCTGCCATTCAAGGTGCTAACCAGGACCCATCAGGAGCAAGGGTGAAGTGTCTTGCTCAAGGACACAACAGCCGTGACTAGGATGGTAGAAAGTGGGGATTGAACCAGGAACCCTCAGGTTGCTGGCAAAGCCACTCTCCCAACTTCGCCACGCTGTCCCCACTATTCCCCCAATATCACTAATACTTGGTTAATACTCAAGTCACAAAATGCATATAAAGTATTGTCGGCACTTTTTGAATGTTTTTTTATTGAGTTTTATGGGCGGAATAGAGGACCTACCATTTGCTACGCTGTAAGCAGGCATTTATTTACGTTTATTTATGAGTGAGAATGCATTTTAAAAAATACATCCGTCGTCATGTCTTTCATAATGATTGTGAAGGATAGGCAAAATTCCCAAAAAAGTGTAGTTCCCCTTTAAAGTGATGAAAAGTACAATTTATTACAATGAGTTGATGACTTACATGAGATCTGTTGTCATTTGTTCGCATGAAATGGCGCATTTAAAATGGTAATTAATGAATGACAGAGCGCTTCATATGAAATTTTAACATATTCCCATCCTAGCCCTTGCTATGTCACTGTTAAGAATATAAAAGCAAAAAGTAATTTAAATTTTGTGAATCTGAATGTTTTGTTACAAAATAACAGTTAATAAGTTCCAAAAGATGCATGTAATCAAATTTAAGTTCTAGTCCAGTAGTATAAAAATCGTTTCACATGAATAAAGTGTGAAAAAAATATGTAATGGGTGTTATCAAAGTTAGCCAGGACTGTTTCGTTGTTTTTATGCTAAGAATGTTAAAAAATTACGAAGCATTCAACCTTCAAATTTTATTATAGGAGCCTTTGACCTCACAGACATGGAAAATTCCATCGCTGCATGACGACGCAGCCACACAGCAGTCCTGAGCTCTGTGCAAGTCCCCTTTTTTTGCTTGTCGAGGGCACCCATCTGACACACACATCCTGGCATGATAGGCACATGAAGGCTAAGCAAAAATAGACACAGAGGTACCTTGGTTTTCAAACGCCCCACTTTTAGCTCCTCATCCTTGCAAATCACATGCAAAAAGTGCAGATTTCAAACTTTAAAGGTTAATAAATGGTGAAAAATGTTCAAGCAAAAACCGATTTATGATCGTTTATGTTCACCATTATTTTGTCATTTTGGCGTCACTTTTTTTCTCATTTCTCATCAATAAACCTGCTTCTTCTGTCTCCTTTTTGGACACATTGAAGTGTCTAACTGTAAAAATGTGAGGTATCACACACAAGAAAAAACTAAAACTACAGGGTTTCACCTCAAAGGGGAACTGCACTTTTTTGGGAATTTTGCCTATCGTTCACAATCATTATGAAAGACATGACAACGGAAGGATTTTTTTCCATACATTTTTTTACAGCGGACCCAATGGGAGCTCCACTATTCCGCCCATAAAATCAGATAAAAAAATATTTCAAAAAGCACCGACAATACTCCATTTAAATTTTGTGACTTGAATTTTAACCAAGTACTAGTGATATTAATATTATAAGCGCTAACGCAGACCAACGATTTATAGTTGTGCCGCTATAAATAAACTTCCTGTGTACCGATGTGTAGATCATCGACTGATCAGCTGCTTCCTCGTTTACATTCTCCCTGTAAGTTTATTGTCGATCATAAATCATGCACATCACCTGAAAAGTAGATAGCTGAAGATATAATCTGACAAGGTGCGACGCTTTGATAGCCACTTAGGATCTGGAACTGGCGAGGACACGTGAAAACACTTGTTTCTTTGTGAGGATTATGAGCCATTTTTCATCTAAATGGGAATATATGAACATTCCAGCAGTCGGCATTCTAATGACAGCCGACTTTGTACAGTAAGTGATGTTTTATTATGACTTTCATAAAGTCTGCAGTGAGCAGAAATCAGTGATCAAAAAAAAAACACAACCTGATGCATTTTTGATATTAATGGAAAGTATGCTTAAAATTATCAAAATATGTCAATATTAAAAGTAATTATAAATGTGCTCGTTACTACACTACACATCTACTTATATCATGTATATAAACCCCTCATGGAGGTATTTGGATGTTTTTAGGGGCTCTACAGGCAGAATTGAACAGCTCGCATTGGCTCCATTGTAAGCAGACTTTTGATCGAATTATTTATTATTTAGAATGCATACAAAAATTAATTAGGCGTCGTGTCTTTCATAATGATTGTGAACGATAGGCAAAATTTAAAATTAAAAAAAGTGCAGTTCCCCTTTAATGTACGTATTTCCTTGAATTGCCGCCGGGCCGCTAAATGATTTAAAACCTCTTCTCACTCCTGCGCTTACCAGAGGCATGCGGTAAAAGTAAGCATGTGCTAATTATTTTAAAACCTCTTTTCACTCCGGCACTTACCAAAGGTATGCAGTAAAAATTTTAGTGTGATGTAAGGTTGGACCTTAAATCCTACTGAATAGCTCTTAATCTTCTTCCCTTTATGCGATTTCAAATTACCAGTATTGAAATCAGCCCCCTCCATTTTGAAAATGATGACAGGGGAAGTGTCACGAGTTTGACCAGGCGGTAATACTAAGCATGCGCTGATTATATTGGGAAGCGAGTTTGACCCGGCAGGAGCATACTATATGCCCTGTGGCAATTCAAGGAAATACGGTAATTAAATGTGGCGCCCAGCCATAGCATTTTCCTTAACGCCACACCGTAAAAATACGGTGTTTTTTTCCACTTGAAAACAAATAAAATAACATATTTTTGCTCAGAAGAAATCACACTTCTGACGCTATTTTAAAATGTTATTACCGATCTGATGATAACAAACGGCACAATTCCAACAGGTTTTAACTCCCATGAAAACAGTTCCCTATTTTACGCCAATCACCTTTCAGAACTTTCAAAAAAGGGAAAAACTGACTTAAAATCCAAACCACGTGAACATAAAACATTAACACCAGCTGTTACAGTATGAATTTACATAGATAGCCTTTTATTTGCGCACTATTGACATTTCATGTACCGAAAAATCGACCACAGAAAAGAGACTTTGATTACGCTGCCAAAACCAAACATTTTCCAAAGTTATCACTGAAGACACAAGCATGGTCCGATTGTATTTCACAAAATGTGGAAAGCGATATTTTTGAGAGTAATTTTCTTCGACGCACATTTTTCCCCCCCTAACTTTATTCCCTGAATGAACAACTTTTTGGGGACTATATGACAGCTCTTTCCTAGCTCTCTGTTTAAACAACTGGAACACCCATGAACAGAACAGCGATACGGCATTTTCTGCTCATACTCTACACTCACTTGATAAATGCTATGCTTAAGCTGGTTGACATCATGTGAATTAAGACGCCAAGAAGAAAAACGTGAACATGAACAGCTCTTTGGTTGCACAGGGAGAGTTGTCAAGGTGCGCCAACAGTGTCATAAAGAGGCCACACTAACGCAAAGATGCACATTATGGCTTTTAAAAACAAACATAGGGCTGACTTTTCTTTCTGGATGTTGTTATATTCCTTTTTCCCACGGTGGATGTAAACATTTTTTTGGTATAGGACATGTTATTTTTTCAATGTTTTTTTTTTAAAAAGTAGCTATTATGCTTTTCAGAGTTAATGTAAATAAGCAGTTATTTAAAACCCCATAGCAAGAAACACTGTTAAATGTACAAGTGAGTGTGTGCAAGAAACACTGTTAAATGTATGAGTGAGTGTGTGCCAACTCACCTTCTTGTTGACATAGTACGGGTCCAGGTCCTCTAGCGGTGTCGCCATCATGCCTTTAGGGACATCCCCATAGATGAGGGGCAGGCTCTTCCCGGCCTCCAGGTCCCTATTGGGTTTGGGCTCATTTTCGTCAGATGTGTCGCGGTGACTGCTGTCCGACCGAGGCTTGGCTGGCTTTTTGTTCTCCTCTTCTTTGATGCGCTTCTCGATGTTAGCGAGCGACTCCGCGGTGAACTTCTTGAAGCTGTGAGGTCCTGGGGTTGCAATAATGGGTGCGGCCATGTTTTCATCCTGCAGCTAGATCTTCTTTATTTGTTTTCCATAGCAGACATCCAGGTCTAAAAGAGAGAAGCATTTGTTAAAAAGAAGTTATAAGTATTTGGACTTTTTTAAACATGTAAATATAAACGGAAAACAATCATTTGCAAATCATTTTCAACCCATATTCAGTTGAATATGCTACAAATACAACATATTAGTTGTTCAAACTGATAAACATGTTTTTTCTGTAAATAACCATTAACTTTAGAATTTGATGCCAGCAACACGTGACAAAGAAGTTGGGAAAGGTGGCAATAAATACTGATAAAGTTGAGGAATGCTCATCAAAGATTTATTTGGAACATCCCACAGGTGTGCATGCTGATTGGGAACAGGTGGGTGCCATGATTAGGTATAAAAACAGCTTCCCAAAAAATGCTCAGTCTTTCACAAGAAAGGATGGGGCGAGGTACACCCCTTTGTCCACAACTGCGTGAGCAAATAGTCAAACAGTTTAAGAACAATGTTTATCAAAGTGCAATTGCAAGAAATATAGGGATTTCAACATCTACGGTCCATAATATCATATAAAGATTCAGAGAATCTGGAGAAATCACTACACGTAAGCGGCATGGCCGGAAACCAACATTGAATGACCGTGACCCTGGATCACTCAGACGGCACTGTATCAAAAACCGACATCAATCTTTAAAGGATATCACCACATGGGCTCAGGAACACTTCAGAAAAACTACAGTCACTACATACAGTTTGTCGCTACATCTGTTAAAGCTCTACTATGCAAGGCGAAAGCCATTTATTAACAACATCCAGAAACGCCGCTGGCTTCTCTGGGCCCAAGATCATCTAAGATGGACTGATGTAAAGTGGTAAAGTGTTCTGTGGTCTGACGAGTCCACATTTCAAATTGTTTTTGGAAATATTCGACATTGCGTCATCCGGACCAAAGGGGAAGCGAAACCATCCAGACTGTTATCGACGAAACGTTCAAAAGCCAGCATCTGTGATGGTATGGGGGTGCATTAGTGCCCAAGACATGGGTAACTTACACATCTGTGAAGGCACCATTAATGCTGAAAGGTACATACAGGTCTTGGAACAACATATGCTGCCATCCAAGCGATATCTTTTTCATGGACGCCCCTGCTTATTACAGCAAGACAATGCCAAGCCACATTCAGCACGTGTTACAACGGCGTGGCTTCGTAAAAAAAGAGTGCGGGCACTTTCCTGGCCCGCCTGCAGTCTAGACCTTTCTCCCATCGAAAATATGTGGCACATTATGAAGCGTATAAAATACCACAGCGGAGACCCCGGACTGTTGAATGACTGGAGCTCTACATAAAACAAGAATGGGAAAAAAATTCCACTTTCAAAGCTTCAACAATTAGTTTCCTCAGTTCCCAAACGTTTATTGAGTGTTGTTAAAAAAAAAAGGTGATGTAACACAGTGGTGAACATGCCCTTTCCCAACTACTTTGGCACGTGCTGCAGCCATGAAATGTAAGTTAATTATTATTTGCAAAAAAAACAAAAAGTTTATGAGTTTGATCATCAAATATCTTGTCTTTGTAGTGCATTCAATTGAATATGGGTTGAAAGGGATTTGCAAATCGTTGTATTCCGTTTATATTTACATCTAACACAGTTTCCCAACTCATATGTAAACAGAGTTTGTATGCAAAGGGCACTATTAGATAAGTTTTAAAGGTTTTTGTGTGAGCTAGACTGTAAAAATTTTGTTATTTTAGTGCATCCTTGCTAATGGTGTCTGCTCTTATATTTACTGTGTCAAAATAATTTATGTGAAAAGGTTAATAGATAAGGGGTCTAAAATTATTGCACATATGTTTAATGGTATACGATGTATAGAATACCCGGCGGAAGGCAGAGTATACCATGGACAAGTCGCCACCTCATCGCAGGGCCAAAACTAGGGCTGGGCAATATATCAAATATACTCGTATCGCGGTTTTGGCTGTGTGCGATATAGAAAACGACTATATCGTGATATTCGAGTATACGTCCTCATGCACTTGCTTTTAGCTGCGGGAATTACACTTCAGGCGTTTCTCACTCTTTCTTGTCCCTGCTTCTCACAGAGACTTAAAACAAGCGCACCTTCTTACATACGTTACACGCCCTTGCTGAGGAGAGAGGTAGCGATATGGGTAACATTAGCAGTGGCAGGTGCTAACGGAACGGTGCGTGTTGATAATACGAGAGAAAGAAGGTGCGAATCTGGTAACAAATGAAGGAAGAATTAATTCCCAAGAAAAACAGCACGGGGCTCATCGTCTAGTGGTGGTTTGGCTTCATGTTTTACAAGTATGAGGCAAAAGTGTTCCTACAAAAAGTAGCACCACTACTTATTTGTAGCATCATTTGAAAAGTCACCCGCTAGAGAATGAAGAGTGTTTGAGACTCCACATGTCAACATCTCGGCCGGTGCCACGCCCAACAAAATGCCCAGGCAACCATTTCCACATCAATGAAAAAAATAGTCTAAAACAGAAGGAGATAACGTCTGCAGTAACATACTACATAGCGAAGAACGTACACTATTTGATTTCCTATCATGCAACTCATTCTTATTTGACAATTATTGAAATATATTGTGTGACATCATACACAAAAGTGCACTTTATTTGTGTTAAAACATTGTAGTGGCCTTCTGTACAAAAACTGCCCTTTGATTTAGTGTTGTTTTGCTATGTCATCTTAGTGACATCATGCACAAAAATGCACTAATAACTTGTTTTAAAATGTCTCTGACTATCTTGCACTTTCTGTTTTGGAATTTACAGGAATGTTTTTGCCACTGCTTAATAACTGTTTAATAAATGGTTTTGGTAAATTTACTTAGTTGTGATTTCCCTCTCTGCGTGAAAGTTTAAAATGAGCACCTATTAATGCAGTATGAACAAGAATGTTTTAATGTAGAAACATTGAACCATCATACTGCTGTGATTATATGCATCAAGTGTTCATTCAAGGCTAAGGCAAAATATCGAGATATATATCGTGTATCGCGACATGGCTTAAAAATATCGAGATACTAATAAAAGGCCATATCACCCAGCCCCAGCCAAAACCCTAACAATTAAATTCCATCCATCCATCCATTTTTCTACCGCTTATCCCTTTCGGGAACGCAGGGGGTGCTGGAACCTATCCCAGCTGCACTGCGGCTGAAGGCAGGGCACACCATGGACAAGTCGCCACCTCATCGCAGGGCCAAAACCCAAACAATTTAATTAATTTGATCAATTAATTATTGCTAAGCTCATAAACGTTCACAGCATAGAACAAAAGTCAAATTTCAACTTTTGAGAATTAATATTGTCAAAATGTTAAACATGCAAATATTTGGGATATTTTGTCGAGTTGAGTAGAATGAGTAGGGATTCATTCTTTGGGCACTTTGTTTTACTTGAGGAGCTAACCACGAGTTCCCCCTATTGCTATGGTAACACCTGGTCTCATTCACACACATAACCTACTCTCTAGTTTTGATGGTGAGAGGAGGTGCCAGGTACTAGATGGAGCGAGTGCGGATTTGTGTGTGTGTGTGTGTGTGTGTGTGTGTGTGTGTGTGTGTGTGTGTGTGTGTGTGTGTGTGTGTGTGTGTGTGTGTTTGCTCACACACACACTTAGATTAACTTTTGGTTTCGAAGGATTGAAGCCAAAGCAACTCCGCTTGGGAGGGGTAGCAGGATGGACGAAATTAAGAGAGCACTGGGACGATCTTCAGAGAACCCCAGTCTTCTTAGCGAGCATGGTCTTGTCTCCAGCACTGGTATTGAAACTGTTTTGTACTCACTCCACTTAATAAAATGAATTGTGAAAGTTTAATTCTAGACTCCTTGCTTTTTTTGGACAAGACCAAAAGAATCTGGGTGGCCTTTGCCCTGACACTCAAAATCAAGGGTTAGAATTGGGGGTTAAATCACCAAAAATGATTCCCGGGCGCAGCAAAACTGCTGCCCACTGCTCCCCTCACCTCCCAGGGAGTGATCAAAAGGACGGGTCGAATGCAGAGGACAAATTTCACCACACCTAGTGTGTGTGTGACAATCATTGGTACTTTAACTTTAACTTTAAAAAGGGTGGTTCCAAACACGGTGGTAGAGGGGTTGGTGCGTCTGCCTCACAATACGAAGGTCCTGCAGTCCTGGGTTCAATCCCAGGCTCGGGATCTTTCTGTGTGGAGTTTGCAGGTCCTCCCCGTGAATGCGTGGGTTCCCTCAGGGTACTCCGGCTTTCTCCCACTTCCAAAGACATGCACCTGGGGATAGGTTGATTGGCAACACTAAATTGGCCCTAGTGTGTGAAAGTGAGTGTGAATGTTGTCTGTCTATCTGTGTTGGCCCTGTGATGAGGTGGCGACTTGTCCAGGGTGTACCCCGCCTTACGCCCGATTGTAGCTGACATAGGCACCAGCGCCCCCCGCAACCCCAAAAGGGAATACGCTGTAGAAAATGGGTGGATGGATGGAGTCCAAACAAATAAAGACTAATAACTGCTATAATGGTAATATGGTTATTAAAAAAGTGATGAATTGAGTATTTGTTATATGTTCTTGTGTGAATAATTGCTTTGTGATATGTTATAAGAGTTCTGTGCACAATAAGATATCAACTGAAATGCTACTCAAAAAAACGGGAATCGATATAACTCAGCCCAATATGATAGTTTATATTATATTAGAATACCAAAATGGCACGATATTTGTAGGAACAAATTTAACATGGTTATGTTTTGACTTAAATCTATTAATGCGGTACAGCAACAAACTTTGCAAAAACTGTAGGCGGGCTGATCGATCTCCAATGCTCATTCAGTCAGCAGAGCCGAGCTGTCTTTAGCTCCTGTGCTAACTGCCTTGTGTCCTTTTTAGGTGTTTTTTAGCCTTTTTAAGGCATTTTTCCAGTTTTGCAAAATCTATTTGAGCCCAAACAAACAAATGGACAAGCAATGTGTGGTTTAAAACATTCAGTAGGTATCCATAGCTTTGTCAAAACTGCCTCCTCCTCAACCCTCCTTTTTGCTGCACACCAACAAGTTTAACCGAAAAGGTAAAGTGGATTTATTTTTTATTCTTAATCATTGTAGTCACCTGGCTGTTAAAGTTAAGTAGTTATGTGATTTTAAACTGTGAGTTTACCACAGGAATAGTGACAGTGTGTGTGCGCGTTGGCAGGGCGGCTGAAAATGGGGAGGAGAGTTTATTTTGTTGTTATTGTTTTAACTTTGTTATTAAAGGGGAACAATATTGAAAAAATAATTATTTTTACCTTTTGGTACCTGCTTTTGTGTATTTCAAGTCTGCATAAATCCCAATTTCTTTTTAAATCAAACCGTGGAGGTATTGCAGCAATATTTATAAAACATTCCTTCATGCTTCCACTAAACAAGCCGTTTAGAAAAGTGCCCAACCTGTCACATTTCCCACCGGTGACATCAGATTTTTGTCCACATATGATAGAAATTCACCCGAAGATCTTTGCGGTAATCCGCCATTTTTAATTTATGTACGAGTGTTTGTAGTCCGCCGGACAACATGCTCCAAAGTACAACTAAGAACGAAAATGCTTTGTTATTGGTTAAACAGTATCACGGCCAACACGGGTCACTACACACTTCTAGTCTCATCTGAAGATCTTAAAGGTGCTCGACTAAAATTTTCGTTTTGCAGCAATGTGCCTTCAACTGGGAAGAAGTATCACCTTGTGTGTGCCAACTACTTTGAAGATTTCATGCTTTACAGTACAAACCTGCGTCAATATTCTCCACAAAGCTTCTTTTAGTGGCGCAGTCGGTGCCTACCATTTATGGCAGTGGAGAACACAGTAGCCACGTGCACATGGACAACATGTATTTAATCTGATCATCATTCGGATTAGAATATTCCTGTGTTCATTGACCGTGAAAACAATTATCTGAATAGGCCATGTATTTTCATGAAACACACCTCAAATCCAAATACTTTACTTTGACATGCGCAGAACCTAACATGAACGGAAAGGTGCGTTATTAATTGTGCTGGGGCACCATCTTTTGAACAAGTTCGCTTACAGCAGGTGCTGAAGAAGCATGAGACTTCCACTGTGACCAAATATGGCTTTGTGGATTTCTGCTTGTCCGACGTATCATGCGATTTCTTTATAATTGTTCCTTTCTGTTCACTACTTTTGCTTCACCTCTCTTTTTTAAATGTAGCTGTTCTGTGCTTTTTATGGTCTCATCTTCGTGTTTCGACATTCTGTGAATGTGTTTGAGGCTAGCAGTTAACAATTTGAGTAGCTGTAATGTCGTGAATAAAACAGCTCGTTAGGACGACAACTGGATCCCTTTTTTTGTTGTTAGATCGACACATGACTGTCCAAAACATACTTTTCTTTTTGCTAGTCTCGATTTAAAGAAACAAACTCATCAGCATATAACGCTACTTCTGTACTTGTTGAATGGAGGGAGACAGCAGCAAGACAATCACTTGAAGGGGAAGCTGATTGAACATTGATTCTGTGTTGGTGAGGAGGCTATACTAACAGTGTCTGAAAAGCCTGTCCAGAGTCTTGGACGTTGGTATCATGCCACCCTCAAAGACACAGCACAAGTGGACCAACTCAAGCAGGATACTACAAACCCCGTTTCCATATGAGTTGGGAAATTGTGTTAGATGTAAATATAAATGGAATACAATGGTTTGCAAATAATTTTCAACCCATATTCAATTGAATATGCTACAAAAACAACATATTTGAAGTTAAAACTGATAAACATTTTTTTTTTTACTAATAATCATTAACTTTAGAATTTGATGCCAGCAACACGTGACAAAGAAGTTGGGAAAGGTGGCAATAAATACTGATAAAGTTGAGGAATGCTCATCAAACACTTATTTGGAACATCCCACAGGTGTGCAGGCTAATTGGGAACAGGTGGGTGCCATGATTGGGTATAAAAGCAGCTTCCTGAAATGCTAAGTAGTTCACAAACAAGGATGGAGTGAGGGTCACCAATTTGTAAGCAAATTGTCAAACAGTTTTAGAACAACATTTCTCAACCAGCTATTGCAAGGAATTTAGGGATTTTACCATCTACGGTCCATAAAATCTTCAAAAGGTTCAGAGAATCTGGAGAAATCACTGCACGTAAGCAATGATATTACGGACCTATGACCCCTCATGCGGTACTGCATCAAAAACCGACATCAGTATGTAAAGGATATCACCACATGGGCTCAGGAACACTTAATTAAATCACTGTCAGTAACTACAGTTGGTCACTACATTTCTGTAAGTGCAAGTTAAAACTCTACTATGCAAAGCGAAATTCATTTATCAACAACACCAATGAACGCTGCCGGCTTTGCTGGGCCCGAGCTCATCTAAGATGGACTGATGCAAAGTGGTAAAGTGTTCTGTGGCCTGAGGAGTCCACATTTCAAATTATATTTGGAAACTGTGGACGTGGTGTCCTCCAGAACAAAGAGGAAAATAACCATCCGGATCATTATAGGCGCAAAGTTCAAAAGCCAGCATCTGTGATGGTATGGGGGTGCATTAGTGCCCAAGGCATGGGTAACTTACACATCTGTGAAGGCACCATTAAGGCTGAAAGGTACACACAGGTTTTAGAGCAACATATGTTGTCATCCAAGCAACATTATCATGCATGTCCCTGCTTATTTCAGCAAAACAATGCCAAGGCACGCGTTAGAACAGAGTGGCTTCGTAGTAAAAGAGTGCGGGTACTTTCCTGGCCCGCCTGCAGTCCAGACATGTCTCCCATCAAAAATGTGTGGCGCATTATCAATCAATCAATTAATGTTTACTTATATAGCCCTAAATCACAAGTGTCTCAAAGGGCTGCACAAACCACAACACAAACCACTACGACATCTTCAGTAGGCCCACATAAGGGCAAGGAAAACTCACACCCAGTGGGACGTCGATGACAATGATGACTATGAGAACCTTGGAGAGGACGAAAGCAATGGATGTCGAGCGGGTCTAACATGATACTGTGAAAGTTCAATCCATAATGGATCCAACACAGCCGCGAGAGTCCAGTCCAAAGCGGATCCCACACAGCAGCGAGAGTCCAGTCCAAAGCGGATCCCACACAGCAGCGAGAGTCCCGTTCACAGCGGAGCCAGCAGGAAACCATCCCAAGCGGAGGCAGATCAGCAGCGCAGGGGTGTCCCAAGCCGATACACAGGCAAGCGGTCCATCCTGGGTCCCGACTCTGGACAGCCAGTACGTCATCCATGGCCACCGGATCGGACCGGACCCCCTCCATAAGGGAGAGTGGGACATAGGAGAAAAAGAAAAGAAACTGCAGATCAACTGGTCTAAAAAGGGAGTCTATTTAAAGGCTAGAGTATACAAATGAGTTTTAAGGTGAGACTTAAATGCTTCTACTGAGGTGGCATCTCGAACTGTTACCGGGAGGGAATTCCAGAGTACTGGAGCCCAAAATGAAAATGCTCTATAGCCCGCAGACTTTTTTTGGGATTTGGGAATTACTAATAAGCCGGAATCTTTTGAACGCAGATTTCTTGCCGGGACATATGGTACAATACAATCGGCAAGATAGGCTGGAACTAGACCGTGTAGTATTTTATACGTAAGTAGTAAAACCTTAAAGTCACATCTTAAGTGCACAGGAAGCCAGTGCAGGTGAGCCAGTATAGACGTAATGTGATCAAACTTTCTTGTTCTTGTCAAAAGTCTAGCGGCCGCATTTTGTACCAACTGTAATCTTTTAATGCAAGACATGGGGAGACCTGACAATAATACGTTACAGTAATCGAGGTGAGACGTAACAAATGCATGGATAATAATCTCAGCGTCTTTAGCGGACAGAATGGAGCGAATTTTAGCGATATTGTGGAGATGAAAGAAGGCCGTTTTAGTAACGCTTTTAATGTGTGGCTCAAAGGAGAGAGTTGGGTCGAAGATAATACCCAGATTCTTTACCAAGTCGCCTTGTTTAATTGTTTGGTTGTCAAATGTTAAAGTTGTATTATTAAATAGAGGTCGGTGTCTAGCAAGATCGATAATCAGCGTTTCCGTTTTTTGGGCGTTAAGTTGCAAAAAGTTAGCGTACGTCCATTGTTTGATTTCATTAAATAATTATTTTATTAAATAATTATTTTATGAAGCAGAAAATACGACAGCGGAGACCCAGGACTGTTTAACGACTAAAGCTCTACATAAAACAAGAATGGGAAAGGATTCCACTTTCAAAGCTTCAACAATTAGTTTCCTCAGTTCCCAAACGTAGATTGAGTGTTGTTAAAAGAAAATGTGATGAAACACAATGGTGAACATGCCCTTTCCCAACTTCTTTGGCACGTGTTGCAGCCATGAAATTCTAAGTTTATTATTATTTGCATAAAAAAAATAAAGTTTATGAGTTTGAACATCAAATATCTTGTCTTTGTAGTGCATTCAATTGAATAAGGGTTGAAAAGGATTTGCAAATCATTCTATTCCGTTTATATTTACATCTAACACAATTTTCTAACTCATATGGAAACGGGGTTTGTATAACTGGTCTTGAAAACGTTGATAAGACCATGCTCCCTGGCTGGTTGAAGCTGTGGTGCCTCCAATTTGGGTTGCTACCCAGGCTAATGTGGCCTCTCACCATCTATAACGTACCAACCACAAAGGTAGAAAAGTTAAAGTAACTTAAAGTACCAATGATTGTCACAAACACATGAGTTAGGGGGAAATTTGTCCTCAGCATTTGACCCATCCCCTTGTTCACCCCATGGGAGGTGAGGGGAGCAGTGAGCAGCAGTGGTACCGCAAGCAGGAATCATTTTTGGTGATTTAACCCCCAATTCCAACCCTTGGTGCTGAGTGCCAAGCAGAGAGGTAATGGGTCCCATTTTTATAGTCTTTGGTATGACTCACAACCTACCGATCTCAGGGCGGACACTCTAACCAATAGGTCACTCAGTAGGTCAAAAAGTTTGAGAAAGTGGTTAGCTCATTTTCTAGGAAGTGGCTGGGTCCTTCCAAATGCTTCAGTAAGTGGTGTTTTCGAGCTTCCTGTTTCCAGCCTAGTAGAGGAGTGTGCAAAGGTAAGGCTGGAAATTACGCTAACAGAGTCTCGTGACCCATGCGTTGCCTAAACCATACTTGCCAACCCTCCCGATTTTCCCGGGAGAGTCTCGAATTTCAGTGCCCCTCCTGAAAATCTCCCGGGGCCACCAGTCTCACGAATTTCTCCCGATTTCCACCCGGACAACAATATTACTACACCATCCTTCACTGGGTGCTGTTTCCGGCCGGGCAATAATAACGGTTACACCTCGAAGTCAAGCGCAGCAATCAGTACAGAAAATTAAGAAGACGAAGCAGAATAGACATGGCGACGACGAGTAAGAAGAAGTATGCTTGCAAGTTCCAAAATTAGTGGAAAAAATAATTTCAGTTCATACAGGACAGCCTCGAAAAGGAGAGAGGTATGCTGCCAGCAAATTTTGTAGATCAGACTTCTCCATTGAACACCGTGGCCGAAAGGATATATATAGTCACTCATGAACTGTCAGAGAAGCACAAGGCTGCGGCAACGCGGCACCGATCACAGCCCAGTATTATGGGCCACCTTGCTAAATGGAGACCAGAGCGTGTAATTTGTCCCGAGACAAAGATGGCTATGCTGATAGCTACAAGCAAGATCCCATTCTCATTTGCGGATGTTTTCAACGAATCCGTGAAGGATATATTCCCGCATTCAGAGATCGCTCGCCAGTACGCAAATGGCTGAACAAAGGCTACTCAAATAGTGAAAGGTGAGTGTATAGGGTTGCCACCTGTCCCTTATCATATGGAGTCGTCCCGTATTTTAAGATTACATTTTTAATTTTTTTTTTTTTTTTTTTTAAGTGAGCTGCAAGTGCAGAACAGTTAAAAAAAATACTGTATTTGATAGGTGCCATTGCCCTGGAATTGGACAAGGAGGCGATCAAACTGTGGCAAAACCAACCCTTTGGTCTGATGAGTGATGACAGCACAAGCAGAAACATGGATAAATTATTGTATTTTGTATTTACACTTCTCTTGTAAAATTATTTTTGTGGCTGCTGACAGTGAAAATTGATATATATATATATATATATATATATATATATATATATATATATATTTATATATATATATATGTGTGTGTAAAAACTGTAATTCACTGAAATTCAAGTATACAGTGCCCTCCAAAAGTATTGGAACAGTGAGGCCAGTACCTTTATGTTTGTTGTAGACTGAAAACATTTGGGTTTGACATCAAAAGATAAATATGAGATAAGAGATCAACTTTTCAGCTTTCATTTCCAGGTATTTACTATCTTAGAAGATAGCATTATTTGTAATGGAACACAACATTTTTAGTTTAGCAAAAGTATTGGAACATCCATCCATTTTCTACCACTTGTTCCTTTTGGGATTGCGGGGGGTGCTGGAGCCTATCTCAGCTGCATCCGGGCGGAAGGCGGCGTACACCCTGGACAAGGCGCCACCTCATCGCAGGGCCAACACAGATAGACAGACAACATTCACACTCACATTCACATGCTATTGGAACATATGAATTTAAAATAGATTAAAGCAGGGGTCTCAAACTCAATTTACCTGGGGGTCACTGGATGCAGAAACTGGGTGAGGCTGGGCCGCAAGAAAAGATTTCTTAAAAAAATCTAACATACACTTTTTAATGACTTCACCTTCTTTGAATGGCTTTCCCGCCCTAGCAATATACTTGCCAACTCTCGCGATCTGCACGCAATTTGTACAGGTTGTAGAGGGCTTCTAAGGCTGTGCTGTACCCCCTTAATAATGTTGTATGGGTAAAGTTCGGGAGAATGATTACCCCTGGAGGGGCACTGAAAATTGGGAGTCTCCTGGGAAAATCGAAGGTATAGAAATATAACGTTGTAAAGCGCCATTCATATAAACCTGGCGGGCCGCACCAACATTAACTTTTCATATTAAAGTGCGAGCCGTAAAATAACATCTCGCGGGCCGCAATTGGCCCGTGGACCGCGTGTTTGAGACCCCTGGATTAAAGTGAATAAGACTTAATGTTTAGCTGCCGATCCTTTACTTTCAATAAGTGCATCAAGCCTG